>NC_040037.1:7514710-7695636 GCF_003713205.1 Coffea eugenioides
ATACTGAAGAAAACGCGCCTTAAAAACGCGACAGGAAGTCGCGTTTTCTACCAAGTCGCGTTTTCCAGCCTGACCAAAAATTGAAAACGCGACTTCAAATACGCGACTCCAAGTCGCGTTTTTAAGCATAGTCGCGTTTTCGATCCTGCAAGATATGTGAAGAAACGCGACTTCAGAAAACGCGGCTTGATGGCGCGTTTTGATGAGTCGCGTTTTCGGAGCAAAAAAAAAAATGCAGATTCCTTGATTCTCTTTTTTCTTCTTTTCCTCATATATTTTCTTGTACCTTGAGTTGCTTATTGTATATTGTATATAGGTACATCACCAAAACAAAGGGTTGAAATTACGGATCGCCGTTTTGTTTTATTAAGCCTTTGTTATCACTTTTGTTTCTTATTTTCTATGTTTCGATTATTATTACTAATGGTTATTCAATGGAACTTATGAAGCGTTGGAGTTACACGGACAATGGATTTTGAAGCTTCATATTCAATCACTACATAGGGGAGTATTACTTTCTTTATCTTGATTTTCCTTTTTACACATTTCGAGGACAATGTGTATGTTAAGTGTGGGGGGAGAATTGAGAATTATATATATGTGTATGTGATTGAATTTTTAGTTGGGCAAATATTGGACTTGTGTTAAAATTCAAAATTTTTCCAAAAATTTGTCCAAATATTGCAAAACTTGCCCCAAAAATTTCATAATTTTTCAATTTTATCCAAGGGGTAACAAGTTTCATACCATTAGTAGTTCAAATTCCTTCTACATTTGAGATAAATATATGTGATTTGGAAACTTCTTTTCTCATTTAACTTGGAAATGACTATTATGTGATTATAATTTTTGCATTTGTAGGAAAGTATATCTTTTAAAGTAGAGAAAATTATGCCTATATTTTTTTTGCATATTTGATGAAATTTCTTCTCTTTATTGGATTTTATAAGTTAAGTGATAAATACGGTCAATAAGTGCAATACTCTTCTCATGATTATTTTTTTTAGAAAATTATTATTCCCTTTGCTATTAAAAAAAAAAAAAAGAAAAAAATGATGAAAAATGAAAAAAATGAAGAAAAAGAGAAAAACAAAAAACAAAAGAAAAAAGAAAATAAATAAAAATTCTTCTACTCCAATGATTCTTGTACTTAGTAACCGGGAGTCTTCATCTACAAATGTCGACTTTCGCGTAAAACGGTACTTGAATTAAGAGTATGCAAAGCAACTTGAGTATGTGAAGTGTTGAGTAACCGGTGATCTTCATCTAAAAATGTCGATCCTCGCGTCAAAAGGCATTCTCACGTCTTAAGTAATATTTAGATATGTAATATTAATAACTATCTTTTTAAACAGAATTAAAATATGATCAAGGCAGGGCGTGCGGCAGTTTAGTTATATTGCGATAGTAGATTCTGGAGACTCATATATGAGTTTTACTTACTTGTTAAGGATTGGGTAAGGAATGGAAAATTGATTTGAATTTGTTATAATGAACGGTACTATTGGCTCTCCTTTACTTGATATTATGAATACTTGAAACTTAATTGGAATAATTGCATAATGGTTATTTACTTTGGTTTTTGAGGAAATGAAGTTGAAAGTGCTACATATGTTTATTTTCAAATTTTGGATATGTTGGTTTGTATTTTTATTGCTTGAGGACAAGCAATGGTTCAAGTGTGGGGGTATGACAAGGGTTTTATTTTTACGTATTTTTAGTGTGTTTTATTAGTTAATTTTGGGTTTGATTATTAGTTTATAACTAAAATAACTAAGGTTTTGGTAAAAATCTACATTTTATGTTAAAGTGGCTAAATATTGCATTTTATGGATTTTTATGGGAAAAACTTCATATTTTGTAGGTTTAATGATTCAATCATCAAATGAAGTGCATTGAGAAGATATTTGGATGATTGAAGATGGATTAAAGTGGGGAAAATAAAATATGAAGTGTAAAAGGAAGAAATGCAATTTGAGGACAAAAATCAAGAAAAGTCAGCTTTGACAACTCAGACACATTTTCGTATTTTGACTATATCAGGAGATACAATGATCGGATCAAGGTGATCTTGGTACCATTTTGAAGCTAAGAGATATATCTACATTTGGTATGAAGACATCAAAGTCCAATTCATCCGTTTTCATAGTCCAAAAGTTGAAATACCGAAATTCAACTCAGCTGTCCAAAGTGGAAAACAGAGTTCCGACCAGTGTTTAGTATTTTGATCATATCTCAGTCTACAAAGCTCCGATTTGGATGATTCTTGAAGCATTGGAAATCTAACTCAAAGATCTACAACTTTGGTGTTTTGCACAAAAGCCAGTTCGGCCTGCATCATGGAGAAAATGGCAGTTGAAGTAAGGACAAAGTGAAAACGCGAGTGCACAAAACGCGAGTTGTAGACGCGTTTTGTAAAGGCGCGTTTTCTGGCCGAAATTCTGCAATTTGCTCAGTCAATTCTCTTGTGTTCATACCACTTTCCAGCTATAAGTTGCAAGAGAATTCGGTGCACATGCTTCAGAAGACAAAAGGGCAGACAAGGTGGCTTATTTTCAAGTCAAAAATATTTGTTATTGACTATCCTAACAAAGTTGAGATTTGGGAATCAAAATGTGGAATTTGACTTGGAAAAATGGAGCTCTTAAGCAGTTTATATGCAGAGACATTTTGGGTGGTCTGAGAAGGGGGAAAGATACGGGAGAAGCTTGAAGAGTGCAGAAATGTAGTTCTTCCATTTCCTTTGTGTAGGATAGTTTAGCTAGTATAGTTCATCCATTCTTGTATATTGCTAGATTATGATGAAAATGGAGATGAAGAAAGAGAAGTTGAAGCTCAAGTGACATGGGTTATCTCTTCTCCAACTCTTTATCTTTTGTATTGGATTCTTAAATATAGTTAATATGCAATTTCTGGATTTTATATTTAATATTTGTCTTTAAAGTTTATGCCTTGGGTTTGGTTGAACTTTCTATAATTGTTAGTATTTATTATTTGGTTATTTGATTGCTATGATTTGAGCAAGTTATTTAGTACTTTAGCTCTTTAAATCATGATTAATCTGGTACCATTAATTGTGATTATCTAAGGTGTTGTTTCTGCAATGAAAATTGAGATTTAACATTAGTTCAAGAAGTGCTAAACATAGGGAGTACACTCACGAAAGTAGAGGTGCACCTATGTGGTTTTTAGTGATTCATTTCATGTAATTTCACTGAAGAAATGAACTTGTAGCTAATTTCATAACCATGAGAATAGGTATGGATTAGTTATAAGTATAATTGATTCACTACGAAAGTAGGATTCAAATGCATAAGGAAATTACACCATAATTAGCCTAGATGTAGTATTCAATGATCCAAATATAACACTTGCATGAGTAGCTAGGGATACCACAACCCAAGGAGCTTTCATTTGTTATTTTGTATAATTTCAGTAGGTTAAATTTATTATGATTCATTGATAGTCTAAATAATAGAGAAGCTTTAGTAATACCGGTAATTGTTCACTCTTCCCTGTGGGATCGACCCGATATATACCCTAAACTACTAGTTGATCTGTATACTTGCAGTGAACGGGTGTAATTCGGTATTTTTTAGCTTGCACGTATGTAAAATACCCGTCAAGTTTTTGGCGCCGTTGCCGGGGAAGATTTGGCAATATCGGTGTGAAGAGCAACTTTATTAGTTTAGACATAATATTAGTTATAGTGTGAATGTTATTTTCTGTTATTTTTGTGTTTTATTTGTGTATGTGTTTCATTACCTATTTTTCTTACTAATTTTGCTTTTGAGGTTGTTTAAAAGCAATTTTAGGTGATGAGAAGAGTAGGACAATTTGGAGGACAATGCTTGAGAAATGGAAGATTGGCAATGGATGGTTATCAAGTGCAAAGCTCCTTCAACAGAGGTAACCAAGAAATTACTGAAGGTATGTCTTTTGAAGATGGTATGCTACAAGTTCAAATGGACAAAATTGTGCAGGAAATTGAACAAAGGAGGAATGCAAATGTTTTTAATTCTTATCATGTGATTTGTGACTTGTGTGGAGATTATCATGCTACTAATACATGTATACAAGTACAAAATGTGGATTATTATGATGAATTAGAGCATTACAATCCTTGTTTTGATCAATATAGTGCTAATTGGAACAATTCTCCTGTGTATGGTTGGGATAATCAATGTACTTATAATAATTCCTCATATTTTTACGATTACCAACCTGAAAGTGTTCAATATGAATCAAAACCATCTTGGGAGTTGGCAATTGAAATGGTAGCTAATGATTCTAAGCCATCTTGGGAATTAGCTATAGAAAAATTAGCTAATGTGACTTTCGACCGTTTTGATAGGATTGAGGAAAGGATAGATGAATTGGCTTCTCACTTTGGTAGAATACAAGATCAATTACATGTATTGTGTGAAGTTATTTCTTCTAATAATTTGCAAAATGATCCTAGCATGAATGGTGGGAATGTTGTATGTGAAAATGGGTTACATTTTGATGAAAATGATGAATTTCAATTGTGTTTCAATGAGCAAATGTCCATTTCACATGATAATATCTTTGGAACTAACTTTGAATCTCAAGAGGTAAGTTTTAATGACTCATTTTTCACCCCTCTTGAGGAGTGTATAAAAAGTATATGTTTTAAAGGTATTGCTGTCCAAGATACTCTCATGACATTTTCTTTGGTAAGTTCTCAAGTGGTGTATTTTCAAGGTAATATTCATGAAACACTTGGAATAGGTAAGCCACTTCCATTTCTCACATCATTAGAACATGTGGCTTTCGCGATAAAGCCACCTTTTAATGATCCACCACGGCCTAAAATGGTGGATTATTCGCTAACAAAGCCTCCTTGAAAAAATGAGGTGAAATAGTCAAGCTATTGACTATAAAGAAGCGCTTATTGGGAGGCAACCCAATGTTTGTTTAAGTTTATGTTATTTTGGGGTGATTTTATGTTTAAAGTATATGTTTGAGTTATTTTGTTATTTTTCATTTGTAGGTATTGGAAATGGAAGCAAAAGTGACCAAATGAGGTGAAAAAGGCGAAATTTGATCAAGGAACTCAAACCCTCAATTTGAGTAATTGTTGTTTTTGATTTGTTAGAAGGGGTTAAAATGCATATTTTGATCATTTTACATGTGCATGCATTGAGAATTTTAGCAAACAAATGATCTATGATGCATTTTGAGTGATTGGGGTACAAATGGTAATTTTTCAAAATTGGCTTTCTGCAAAAATTTCGCAGAAGAAAACGCACTTGGGCTGAAAACGCGCCTTAGAATCGCGTTTTCCATAATCGCGTTTTCAATTCTGCATCTATACTGAAGAAAACGCGCCTTAAAAACGCGACAGGAAGTCGCGTTTTCTACCAAGTCGCGTTTTCCAGCCTGACCAAAAATTGAAAACGCGACTTCAAATACGCGACTCCAAGTCGCGTTTTTAAGCATAGTCGCGTTTTCGATCCTGCAAGATATGTGAAGAAACGCGACTTCAGAAAACGCGGCTTGATGGCGCGTTTTGATGAGTCGCGTTTTCGGAGCAAAAAAAAAAAAATGCAGATTCCTTGATTCTCTTTTTTCTTCTTTTCCTCATATATTTTCTTGTACCTTGAGTTGCTTATTGTATATTGTATATAGGTACATCACCAAAACAAAGGGTTGAAATTACGGATCGCCGTTTTGTTTTATTAAGCCTTTGTTATCACTTTTGTTTCTTATTTTCTATGTTTCGATTATTATTACTAATGGTTATTCAATGGAACTTATGAAGCGTTGGAGATAAACGGACAATGGATTTTGAAGCTTCATATTCAATCACATCATAGGGGAGTATTACTTTCTTTATCTTGATTTTCCTTTTTACACATTGAGGACAATGTGTATGTTAAGTGTGGGGGGAGAATTGAGATTATATATATTGTATGTGATTGAATTATTAGTTGCAAATATTGGACTTGTGTTAAAATTCAAAATTTTTCTAAAATCTTGTCCAAAATTGCAAACTTGCCCCAAAAAGTTTCATATTTTTTCAATTTTTCCAAGGGTAACAAGTTTCATTACCATTAGTAGTTCAAATTCCTTCTACATTTGAGATAAATATATGTGATTTGGAAACTTCTTTTCTCATTTAACTTGGAAATGACTATTATGTGATTATAATTTTTGCATTTGTAGGAAAGTATATCTTTTAAAGTGGAGAAAATTATGCCTATATTTTTTTTGCATATTTGATGAAATTTCTTCTCTTTATTGGATTTTATAAGTTAAGTGATAAATATGGTCAATAAGTGCAATACTCTTCTCATGATTATTTTTTTAGAAAATTATTATTCCCTTTGCTATTAAAAAAAAAAAAGAAGAAAAAAATGATGAAAAATGAAAAAAATGAAGAAAAAGAGAAAAACAAAAAACAAAAGAAAAAAGAAAATAAATAAAAATTCTTCTACTCCAATGATTCTTGTACTTAGTAACCGGGAGTCTTCATCTACAAATGTCGACTTTCGCGTAAAACGGTACTTGAATTAAGAGTATGCAAAGCAACTTGAGTATGTGAAGTGTTGAGTAACCGGTGATCTTCATCTAAAAATGTCGATCCTCGCGTCAAAAGGCATTCTCACGTCTTAAGTAATATTTAGATATGTAATATTAATAAATATCTTTTTAAACAGAATTAAAAGATGATCATGAGTTTAGGAAGCATTATTATTGACCATATGAGTTACTTACTTGTAAGATTGGGTAAGGATGAAAAATTGATTTGAATTTGTTATAATGACGGTATAATTGGCTCTCCTTTACTTGATATTATGAGTACTTGAACTTAATTGAATAATTGCATAATGGTTATTTACTTTGTTTTGAGGAAATGAAGTTGAAATGCTACATATGTTTATTTTCAAATTTTGGATCATTGTTGGTTTGTATTTTTATTGCTTGAGGACAAGCAATGGTTCAAGTGTGGGGGTATTTGACAAGGGTTTATTTTACGTATTTTTAGTGTGTTTTATTAGTTAATTTTGGTTTGATTATTTAGTTTTATAACTAAAATAACTAAGGTTTTGGTAAAAATCTACATTTTATGTTAAAGTGGCTAAATATTGCATTTTATGGATTTTTATGGGAAAAACTTCATATTTTGTAGGTTTAATGATTCAATCATCAAATGAAGTGCATTGAGAAGATATTTGGATGATTGAAGATGGATTAAAGTGGGGAAAATAAAATATGAAGTGTAAAAGGAAGAAATGCAATTTGAGGACAAAAATCAAGAAAAGTCAGCTTTGACAACTCAGACACATTTTCGTATTTTGACTATATCAGGAGCTACAATGATCGGATCAAGGTGATCTTGGTACCATTTTGAAGCTAAGAGATATATCTACATTTGGTATGAAGACATCAAAGTCCAATTCATCCGTTTTCATAGTCCAAAAGTTGAAATACCGAAATTCAACTCAGCTGTCCAAAGTGGAAAACAGAGTTCCGACCAGTGTTTAGTATTTTGATCATATCTCAGTTTACAAAGCTCCGATTTGGATGATTCTTGAAGCATTGGAAATCTAACTCAAAGATCTACAACTTTGGTGTTTTGCACAAAAGCCAGTTCGGCCTGCATCATGGAGAAAATGGCAGTTGAAGTAAGGACAAAGTGAAAACGCGAGTGCACAAAACGCGAGTTGTAGACGCGTTTTGTAAAGGCGCGTTTTCTGGCCGAAATTCTGCAATTTGCTCAGTCAATTCTCTTGTGTTCATACCACTTTCCAGCTATAAGTTGCAAGAGAATTCGGTGCACATGCTTCAGAAGACAAAAGGGCAGACAAGGTGGCTTATTTTCAAGTCAAAAACATTTGTTATTGACTATCCTAACAAAGTTGAGATTTGGGAATCAAAATGTGGAATTTGACTTGGAAAAATGGAGCTCTTAAGCAGTTTATATGCAGAGACATTTTGGGTGGTCTGAGAAGGGGGAAAGATACGGGAGAAGCTTGAAGAGTGCAGAAATGTAGTTCTTCCATTTCCTTTGTGTAGGATAGTTTAGCTAGTATAGTTCATCCATTCTTGTATATTGCTAGATTAGGATGAAAATGGAGATGAAGAAAGAGAAGTTGAAGCTCAAGTGACATGGGTTATCTCTTCTCCAACTCTTTATCTTTTGTATTGGATTCTTAAATATAGTTAATATGCAATTTCTGGATTTTATATTTAATATTTGTCTTTAAAGTTTATGCCTTGGGTTTGGTTGAACTTTCTATAATTGTTAGTATTTATTATTTGGTTATTTGATTGCTATGATTTGAGCAAGTTATTTAGTACTTTAGCTCTTTAAATCATGATTAATCTGGTACCATTAATTGTGATTATCTAAGGTGTTGTTTCTGCAATGAAAATTGAGATTTAACATTAGTTCAAGAAGTGCTAAACATAGGGAGTACACTCACGAAAGTAGAGGTGCACCTATGTGGTTTTTAGTGATTCATTTCATGTAATTTCACTGAAGAAATGAACTTGTAGCTAATTTCATAACCATGAGAATAGGTATGGATTAGTTATAAGTATAATTGATTCACTACGAAAGTAGGATTCAAATGCATAAGGAAATTACACCATAATTAGCCTAGATGTAGTATTCAATGATCCAAATATAACACTTGCATGAGTAGCTAGGGATACCACAACCCAAGGAGCTTTCATTTGTTATTTTGTATAATTTCAGTAGGTTAAATTTATTATGATTCATTGATAGTCTAAATAATAGAGAAGCTTTAGTAATACCGGTAATTGTTCACTCTTCCCTGTGGGATCGACCCGATATATACCCTAAACTACTAGTTGATCTGTATACTTGCAGTGAACGGGTGTAATTCGGTATTTTTTAGCTTGCACGTATGTAAAATACCCGTCAGTCTCTCTACCAAGTCGACACACACACAGAGACACATTCAAAGACATCTCATACGCTCAAGTATTGAAATTCCAAACAACGACGGTCTGGGTTTTCAAACTCTTCAAACTTTTCATATATCAAGACTTGAGTTTTCAAATATTTTCAAATTCTTCAAATCTTCCATATCAAGATTTGAAGGAGTCGGTGGTTGATCCAAGAGCGAGCTGTGAAGCTCTTGGATTGGCGTTTGAGGAGAAGAATCGAAGGAAACTCTCTAGAAGTTCGAGAAACTCCCAAAGATTGTACTCACAATTATCCTAAATTTATATATTACATATTTTTCATGTATATTTCTCATTTTTGCATACTTGAAATTTTATCACGTACAAATTTTTGGCACGCCCGTGGGACCATCTCTTCTCTTCGAATATTCTACTACATACATCACCAATGGCACCAAAGAGCAACAAAATTATGATTGCACGTTCCAAAACTACTGATGCTAAGTCTGTTCAGGAAGCTGCACATGTTGCCACCAATACTTGCACTATGGGTCCTGTGACAAAGAGTATGACGAGAGCCTCTACCCAAAGTAGCATGAAAATTTCATCGGCGTCAACTCCCGTCTTTGGTTCAACATCACCAATGAGCTATTCTTCCACGGTGGGGATCGAAGACGTTCCTGCCTCAATTGAGAAGGCTCTTGCCATGCTCGAACTTGTATCCGAATCCAAATTTTCTAAGCATGATGATGATTCATCAAGCACCGGATCAGTCTCTTCCCATGAAACTCTTCAATCAAAATTTTTTTATTAAAGATCCCGCTGTCTCTTCTGCTACAATGCCTGCTATGATGACAAATATTTTAAGTCTCAAAAAATAAGTTTCGAACATGTCCAAGATGATGGAAACTATGATGAAACACATCAAGGACCAAGATGCACTTATCGCTCAACTGCTCACTCAGAAAGATCACGCTCTTGAAGGAAACCATGCAAACCCTAAGGAGCACCAAGAGCGTGAAATTTCCTCATCTAAAGGCAAGGATAAGGTGAAGAAAGTATATGTGATCGGTGATGGGACTATCCCCGTGGAACAACAGAAGGAACTTGTTGAAGGCGTGATCAAAGATAAAAAGGAGGGTGGTTCAAAGTCAAGCTTTACCTACTGTAAGCCTTACTGACGGGTATTTTACATACGTGCAAGCTAAAAAATACCGAATTACACCCGTTCACTGCAAGTATACAGATCAACTAGTAGTTTAGGGTATATATCGGGTCGATCCCACAAGGAAGATTGCAATTACCGGTACTACTAAAGTTTCTCTATTATTTAGACTATCAATGAATTATAACAAATTAAAACCTACTCAAATTATGCAAGAAAATAGCAAATGAAAGCTCCTTAGGTTGTGGTATCCCTAACTAATCATGCAAGTGCTATATTTGGATCATTGAGTACTACATCTAGGCTAGTTATGGTGTAATTTCCTTAAACATGTGAAACCTACTTTCGTAGTGAATCAATTATACTCATAACTAATCCATACTTATTCTCATGGTTATGAAATTAGCTACAAGTTCATTTCTTCAGTGAAATTACATGAAATGAATCACTAAAACCACATAAGTGCACCTCTACTTTCGTGAGTGTACTCCCTATGTTTAGCATTTCTTGAACTAGTGTTAAATCTCAATTTTCATTGCAGAAACAACACATTAGATAATCACAATCAATGGTACCAAATTAATCATGATTTAAAGAGCCAAAGTACTAAATAATTTGCTCAAATCATAGCAATCAAATAACCAAATAATAAACACTAACAATTATAGAAAGTTCAACCAAACCCAAGGTATAAACTTTAGAAACACATAATGAACACAAAATCCAGAACTTGTATATTAATTAAATTTGGAATCAAATACAAAAGATAAAGAATTTGGAAGGAATACAACCCTTGTCACATGAGCTTTCTTCCTTGCCTTCTTCATCCTCCATCTTCATCCTAATCTAGATAATAAACAAGAATGGAAAAGCTACACTACTCTATACTAAGCTAAACTAACACTAGGAAGATGAAAGAGCTACATTTCTGCAACTTCAAGCTTCTCCCGTATGTCTCTCTATTTTTTTGCTATGAACTCCCAATCTCCCCAATCTCCTTTTTGCAATGAATTTGGCTCTTTTATGATGAAAGGTGGTCAAAAAATGAGGATTACATCTCCCTTTTACAGCTGGGAATGTTTCTCACATGTCTAGCATCCAATGTGAGTTGGTGGAGGTGAAATTGAGTTTTACGCGTACAGAGCAGCCTTTTCTGACCACAATCCGGCCAATGATCCGAGCTGCTACAGTACCTCGGATCCGTATGGATCCGAGCTCGGTTCCACTAACCCAGAAACAACCGAGGGTTCGGATGAATAGTGGATCCGAGTGTGGATCACTTGCTCTATTTTTGGCCCAACTTCAACCAATCTTTTCTTGATGTTAGAGGCTGAACCAGCTCATGTCTAAAACACGAAAGTTGTAGCCTTTTGAGTTATCTTTCTAATGCATCAAGAATCACCTCATTTGGATCTGTGTAGGCTGAGATATGACTGAAATACCCTTGCCTGCTCATTGCCCTGTTCTAGCTTCGACCAGTAGAAATTTGCTATTGTAATTCGGCATTTTGACCTGGAAAACCTTCAAACTGGATTTAGATATCTTCACCAAAGTTGTAGATCTATCTCTTATCTTCAAATGGGTTCAAGAATCATCCCAATCCGATCATTGTAACTCAAGTTATAGCCGAAATACGAAAATGTGTCAAAACTGTCAAAATACACAAAATCCAAGTAAAAAGTGATAAAAACCTCATTTAATCACTTAAAAACATTTATTCACCAATTATAGCCAAAATGATTCATATTCTTCTAATAATATAACCAAAGTGACTAAAAATAATATAAAATGTCATACAATTATTACGTAAATTAGTCACTTATCACTTACACTGCTAGAACTGACAACCTAGCAATGCCTGCTGGATATCAACTGCGTAAGTTTCAATAGTTCGATGGAAAAGGCAGTCCAAAATAACATGTGGCCTATTTTATCGAGACCTACAATAATGCTGGAACCTATGGTGACCTGCTAGTTAAACAGTTTGTTCGGTCCTTGAAGGGCAACGCATTTGATTGGTACACTGATCTCACGTCGAGGTCCATCGACAGTTAGGAACAGTTGGAGCAAGAGTTCTTGAATCCCTTCTACAGCACTAGAAGAACCGTCAGTATGCTGGAGTTGACTAACACTCGTCAATGGATGGATAAACCTGTGGTCAACTACATTGATAGGTGGAGAAGTCCGAGTCTCAACTGTAAGGATAGACTGTCTGAACCCTCTGCCATAGAAATATGCATCCGAGAAATGCATTGGATCTTAAGTTATATTCTACAGGGTATACGCCCAAACACATTTGAAAAATTAGCTACTCGTGCTCATGATATGGGGTTAAGCATCATAGCCAATGCAATTGATGGGTTTCCTACTCAAGCTCCGCGAGTGCAGTCGCCTCGTCAAAGCATTGAAAGACAAGAAAACAAAAAGGGGGCAAACTTCCTTCAAAACTCAGTAATAAGGAGTCCATGGCAATAAACACAGCCCCCATGAAAATTGCTATCAAAGTGAGTTGAAAGATCACTGAGAAGTTGAATTCCTCCCAAAATAAGTCAGTAAGAAGACCTACTTTAAAAGAGATGTAAGAAAAGAACTACCCTTTCCTTGAGTCTGACTTATAAGAGATGTTTGATGATCTTTTCAAGGAGAAGCTTCTTGAACTTCCAGACATGAAGCGCCTAGAGGAAGCCAGTCAAGTCAATGATCCAAATTATTGCTGTTATCACCACTTGATTGGCCACTCTCTTACTAAATGCTTTATCTTTAAAGACAAAATTATGAAATTCGCCCGTCAAGGAAAAATTCTTCTCAAGGAGGATAAAGTTTCGGCAAATCAAACAACAATAATGTTTGGATCTGTGTGCTGTCCGATAGAAGTTCTACCCACATCAAACAGTGCTCTGTCTGTACAAAGGGAGTTTGAAAGATCGTCAAGTGAAAATGTTATCAAATGTGATAATGAATGATGGACTTAAGTCACTCGAAAAAGGACCTGCAAGTCAAAGATAAAGAAGTATATCTTTCCAAAAAACAATCGTTCGACAAAGGTTAAAGTGACAATGAAACAACGAACTGCAACAAAGAAACAAAAAGGAGTGGCCACAACACCAATTCCTTCAGATTTTCAACTCCTTCAAGAGGTTCAACAGCCCGTGACACTAAGAGAATTTATACCCATGGGGTATTTAAGTGACGATGCTGGTAATTCCACTTCTTGTAATGTCGTCAAAACTGAAAATCCTCAAGTCACACAAATTGATACTGAATTTGAAAAAAAAAACTCAAAATCGATGATAAATCACCAGTGGATTGTGCAACGATTATCATTTTTTATGATGACGATTTAACTGTTGAGTTCAAAACGCACAAATCGACCTTTGTTTGTTAGTGCATATGTTCGAGAACAAAAGATGAATCGAATACTCATTGATGGGGGATATGCTGTTGATATCATGTCTGTACGTGTTATGAAAGAACTAGGAATTTCAAGCAATGAACTCTCCCAGATCCGTCTCATGATCCAAGGATTTAACCAAGGGGGACAAAGATCAATTGGCTTCATAGGGTTTGAACTGCTCATTGGTGAGTTATTTTCAAGTGCGTTATTTCACATCATTGAAACCAAAACCTCCTATAACATGCTCTTGGGAAGACCCTGGATTCATGAGAATGAAATTATACTGTCTACTTTGCATCATTGTTTCAAATATTGTTGAGAAGGTATAGTGAAGAAAGTTACTGTCGATGATAAATCTTTCACGGAGGCCGAGACTTACTTTGCCGACACCAAATTTTATCTTCAAAAAGAAGCAAAAAGAAAAGAGTCAGCAAGGGAAGAATGTCAAGATCCCAAAGTATCCATTTTGTGTTATATTTCAAGATCAAAGAGAGAAGAAGGTCGATCTTTTTTATCAGAAATGACACATTGAATGTTCCGCTCACCAAAATAGAGTCTGTTAAAAGTGAAAAAGCGAGCTTGCAAGGGTTTGTCCGTCCCAAAGAAGAACCGGTAGTGAAACATTACTCACTACCAACTAATCGGACTCAAGAAGGTTTTGATCTAAATACATATAGACTTCTTGCTAAGACAGGTTATAACTCAAATGAGAAAAATACATTGGGCAAACTCCGTCCTGTAGTGATTGGCGAGAAGACTCATGAACTGACACTTACGCAGAAAATGTTAAAAGAAAGAGGTTATAATGTCGAAAATTCATCGATAGGTTTTGGTTATCAACCACTTTCTCCTGTTCGTATAATGATCAAAATGGCAAGTTGTAACTATGTGAACGAAGAAATGGAGGTCACAAACCGAAAGAGATCCGTTTTCGATAAATTGGAAAATAAGTCAAAGCACACTTTTGTATTTGATAAACTGGGCCAGCAATTGAAAAATCTGAAACGGCCGGTCCATGAGAGATTAGGCAGCAAAAAATAAAAGTACCAAATTGTCAAAAAAGAAAATCTTACTCCAATGAAGAAGAATGGTCGGAGAAAATGAGTTTCTAATTTTTTTATGCATTATGGAAACTTTTTTAACGTAAAGATCGAAACCATCTTTGAAGAATAGGGTCAAGAAAGTATTTTTTCTTGTCATCATATTACGATCAGTGATCTTGAAGAAGAAGAAGAAGATGCGGATGACATTCCCGCTGAATTTGAACAAGGATTAAAAAATACAGTCGATATGTTAAAAGAAATTAATCTTGGCACAAGTGACGACCCTCGCCCAATTTACATAAGTTCTTGTATGACTCCTGAAGAAGAGAAAGAGTATGTTGATTTGCTACTTGAATTCAATGATGTCTTTGCCTGGAATTACTCAGAAATGTCTGGTTTAGATCCAAGGGTCACTGTTCATAATTTGTCTGTCAAGCGAGGAACAAAACCTGTCAAGCAAATTCAGAAACGCTTTCAACTCGAATTGATCCCTTTGATAGAAAATGAGGTAAATAGATTGATTAAAACTGGATTCATACGAGAAGTGAAATATCCAACATGAATTTCAAATATCGTCCCTGTAAGAAAGAAAAATGGACAAATCCAAATTTGTGTTGATTTCCGAGATATAAATGAGACTTGCCCTAAAGATGATTTTTCGCTCCCCATCACTGAATTAACAGTAGATGTTACAACAGGACATGAAGCATTATCCTTTCTCAACGGATCGTCTGGCTACAATCAAATATGCATGGTAGCTGAAAACGAGAAGCTCACTGCCTTCCACACTCCCAAGAGAATTTACTGCTATAAAGTGATGCCGTTTGACTTGAAAAATGCAGGAGCGATATATCAAAGAACAATGCAAAGAATTTTTGATGATATGCTCCATAGAAATGTGGAGTACTACGTTGACGATCTTGTGGTAAAATAAAAAAAGAGAGAAGATCATATTCAAGACCTTCGAAGAGTTTTTCAACGCCTTCGAAGATACCAACTGAAAATGAATCCTTTGAAGTACGTATTTTGGGTCACTTTTGACAAGTTTCTTGGTTTCATCGTTCATTAACGGGGAATAGAGGTCGATCGATCTAAAATTGATGCCATTGTAAACATGCATGAACCACGAAACATCCATGAATTGAAGAGCCTTCAAGAAAAATTAGCTTACATCTGGAGGTTTATCTCTAATTTGGCTGGACAATGCTAACCTTTCAGCCGACTAATGAAAAAGGGGGTACCCCTCGAGTGGGATGAAACCTGTAGAAATGCTTTTACAAGCATTAAAACATACCTTATGAATCTCCCTGTGTTAGCTGCACCAATTCCAGAAAAATTATTGATTCTCTATATTTTCGCCTAAGAGCGGTCGGTTGGAGTCGTACTTGATCAAGAAAATGATGAAAGTAAGGAGAATGCATTGTATTACTTGAGTCGGATGATGACATCTAATGAATTGAATTACACATCCATCGAGAAATTGTATTTAGTACTTATATTTGTCATTTAGAAGTTGAAACACTATTTTCAAGCACATACTGTCCGACTCATATCCAAGTCCAATCCCATTAAATATGTCATGGTAAAACCTGTACTGTCCGATCGACTTGCGAGATGGTACCTTCAGTTTCAATAATACGAAATTATTTATGTACCTGCGAAGGCTATCAAAGGACAAGTATTGGCAGACTTTCTAACTTTCTAGCCCATCATCCATGCCTACCGAGTGGGAGTTGATTGATGATCTCCCCGACGAAAAAGTATTTGTGATCGAATCTCCGTGGTCGATGTATTTCGATGAATCTGCTCACTGTGATAGAGCTGGTGCGAGAGTTATTTTTTATACTCCTGAAACAGATTTATTGCCGTACTCTTTCACTTTAACACGCCGATGTTCAAACAATGTGACCGAATATCAGGCGTTAATTCTGGATTTTGAAACTGCTGTAGACATGAAACAATTACATCTTAGAATCTATGATGATTCAAAATTAGTGATAAATCAACTTTTTGATATTTATGATGTCAAGAAACCTGAATTGATCCCGTATTATAAGTATACAAGACAACTCATGAGATATTTAGACAATGTCACTATAGAACATATCTCTAGAAATTTCAACCAACAAGCTGGCTCTTAGGCAAGGGTGGCATACATGATCACTCTTCCTTCTCATTGAAATCAACTTTCAATATGCCAAAATTAGGTCATATCTCCGATGTTCGACGAAGAAGATGATGGTAAAGAAGAAAACGCTTATCATATTTTTGTCCATGAGATTAAAAAGGATGATTGACGTCATCTCATTATGGATTACCTTAATCATGGAAAATTACCTGAACATCCCAAAAAAAGGGTTGATATACGTCGTCGAGCGCCACGCTTCATTTACTACAAAGGGACGCTTTACCGAAGGTCATTTGATGGAGTGTTTCTACGATATCTTGGAGAAAATGAGACCATGCAAGTAATGAAAGAGGCTCACTCTGGGATATGTGGCGCTTATCAATCTAGTTCGATTACACTTTCGCATTAAAAGAATGGGATACTACTGGCCAACGATGGTGAAAGACTGCATCGACTTTGCTAGAAGATGTCAAACTTGTCAATTTCATGGCAATTTCATCCATCAATCTCGTGAACCATTGCACCCAACTGTGATTTCTTGCCGTTCGATGCATGGGATTTCGATATAGTTGGACCACTTTCAAAATCTTCTGGTGGACAAATCTTCATTTTGGCAGCTACAGATTATTTCTCAAAATGGGTTGAAGTAGTTCCGCTAAGAGAGGTCAAAATGGGTTGTAGTAGTTCCGACGTTATATCATCCCTGATAATGGTAAAATTTTTTGCACTGTAACAATGAATAAGTTTTGCGAAAAGTTTCATTTCAAATAATACAATTCTTCCATATACTATGCTACTGCAAATGGACTCGCTGAAGTATTCAATAAGGCCTTATGTAATCTGTTGAAGAAAATCGTGGATAAATCGAAAAAGAATTGACATTTTCGAATTGGAGAAGCACTTTGGACATACAGAACTACTTTTCGAACTCCCACACAAGCAACCCTATATGCGCTCGTTTACGGTGTTGAAACTGTTTTTTCATTTGAGTGCCAAATACCTTCGCTAAGAATTGCAATTTAAGAAGGGTTCAGTGAAGAAGATAATGTTCGTCTTCACCTTGAGGAGTTAGAAGCACTTGATGAAAAGAAGTTGAAAACTCAACAACAGATTGAGTGCTATCAAACTCGCCTTTCAAAAGCATTTAATAAGCATGTTCGACCTCGCTCCTTCCAAATCGAAGAGTTAGTGCTCGCCGTTCGGAAACCAATCATTCTCACTCATGGCCGACAAATAAAGTTTACTCCTAAATGGGATGGTCCATATATTGTTCGAGAAGTATATACGAATGGTTCATATAAATTGATTGCTGAGAATGGATTGAGGGTTGGCCCCATCAAAGGCAAATACTTAAAAAGGTACTATGCATAATCGGAACAGTATGTTGCTCTTGACCCGCATGAGATAAAACTGTGGATGACAACCACCAATGTTGTAGTATGTGATTAAACTGCTGAAACACTCCACCAATTCTAAGGTGGTAAACAAATAGACACTCCTGACCCACATGAAGTTAAAATGTGAACGGCAGGAATTACGTGTGACTTGATTCCCTTTTGTGATACGTAAACAGTTTAAAGGGTGACTTCGAAGTTCAGTTACACCTCCTAAACCAAACTTTTTTTTTTTGCAAAAGAAATCTTTTCTTTTTCTTTGAAATAAAATACTAAATTTAAAAAGTTCTTTTCTCTTAGAAAAAAAAACAAGAGATAAGAAATGAAAAGCATTTTATTATTCATAAAAAAATTCATTATAGGAAAAAAAGGAAAAATTCAGGAAAAAAACATGGTGAAAAGTCTAAATGTCAAATTTATAGTCCACTACAGCTATTTTACATGATTTCAGTGCAGATTTCATGTTTTCAAGTTCCTTCACTGCATCATCAGTCAAGATGCTAGTATTTTCAAAAGAAGAAAGCTCATCATGCGCTTGGCTTATCTCAGTCTGGATTTTCTTGAAAGTTTCATGGTTTTGATCGTTAGTTGAACTGATTTTCATGCCTTGTCTCTCCAACTCAATAAGTTCTTGTTGAAGAACTTTCTTCCTATCTTCAATAGATTGTAATTTTTCTTCCAGATTTTGCAGATGACAAGTTAGTTCTTTTTCTTTTGCCTTGGCTCTTCCAAGTTGGGCGGTCATTTTGGAACGGAGTTTTGCATGTGTTTCTCTACTCATCTTTTCTCATGATGAAGATGTCAAAATATCATACGTCTCTGTTTTGACAAACAAATCTTTCAAATAGTCTTTTAAAGGAAGACCATTGGCGGGATTTGTCCTTGTGATTTTTGCAATAATTTTCTCTGCACACTCTTTTAAAGAAGAGATTTGCTCAACAGGAGTGTCAAGAATCTGTCCGCGAAAATCCATCCACAAATTCTGCAAGTACTTTTTTCGATGCGTCTGGATCAATTTTTGGCCATGAAATTCTGAGACCAATACTACCTTAGGTCTTTTTCAGATTTCGTGCGAACTATTCAGCTCCTTCTTATGTATTGATGAGGTACCTCCACTGGGGGTAAGTTGTTTTGGAATGCTGATAACGATTTCGTCACTTTTCTTGTTTGAAATTGTTGCATCAGTTTCAAGTTCTATTGGTGAATTGGTTCCAACATTTTCTTGGTGAAATTCAAGAAATGGAGGCTGAAAAAAAAGAGGAGAATATTACGAGAGTTTAAAAAGGGTTACAAAAAAAAAAAATATGGAGAGATGATTATTTTAAGTGGCGACACTCTAACCAACGGTGGTGTAAAGGAAACCTTCTCCAAATCAGAAGATATTCTCTTCTTTGATCGGTTCCAGTGACGGTTTTGACTACTACTATCGCTCGCCAACCAATGGATTCTTCCTTGGGTAGATTCGATGCCCTGGACTTGAGTCCCTTCCTTTTCTACAACTTCGATAGAATCATGATCGTCCACCATTTCAATTTTGACATCTTCTTCTATGAGAGTCTCGGATATAGATTTTGAAATTTTGGACGGCGTTTTCTTTGTTGGAATCACTGGTTGTGCCTCTCTGATGGCCTGTCGAGAGTCCTTGGAAGACTTATTTTTTGTGACAATATTTTTTGAGGGACTGCTAGTAATTTTGTTCTTCCGCAAGGTGAATGAGGTAAGATCCGTTACAATCTCGAAAGCTCCATTATGATGCACTGACTCATTGGCGGAAGTAACCTTACCCTTTTTCGATGATTGCTGAGGGATTTTAATGGTGAATTTAAAGGAAGTTGAAGAGACACTATTTGACCGAGTTGACCACCAGGCGTCATAGTTTTTTGTGATCAATGGATGCTTCATGTACGTGGGTATAGTCATCCGAGATCGCATCTGCGTGCGAACTGAGGAATCCCATAGTTGAATAGCCTCACCTAAAGTATACGTGTAAGTGATCTCTTTCAAGTTGTTGGAAATGTCCTGACAGAAGTCGAATTGTCTACTAAACCTACAAGGATTATATTTTTCGATAATAAAGGTATTATCCTTACGTAGAGTTAAGTAGCAAGAGCGTTGATTGATAAAGTAGCTCGTGAGCCTTGATGATAAGGATTCATCGTCGATCAACACCTTTTCTTCATTCTCATTCCAACACAATTTGGAAAGTATCAAAAGATTCACTTCTTTGAAGATTTCCTCAACTTCTGATTTGCCATAAAATATTGCCATTTTCTCACCATTAAATCTTGTCATGCGTGTTTGGTGGCTATTCACTTGATTATTTTCATAATATACATCGAAATATTGGCTAATCCAAGTATAGACGTAATGGATTGGAAAAGTTACCCCACATTCTCCAAGGTTAGGGGCGTGGACAATCTCCCTCAACCCATGATATATGCTCAAAAAAACGGGAATTGCAAGGCAAAATCTTTTCCCTGTGGCCATTAAGTATGCAACCTTGAAAACACTTGGACGGATACGATTGAACTTTTTGCTTGGCAAAAGGAACTTGCAAATCCAATACGCTATAAATGCCGCAATATAGGTTTCTTTCCTTAAAGACCCTGGGATATCCAGTGTGTCAAAAGGGACGTTGAAATCTTTCGTATCAGCAAGGTCGTGAGGTTCTACGCTTCCAGAAGGGTTGTAAGTCATTTTCGATTTAGATGTGGTGTTTCTTCTATTCGCCCTGTTCGGAGGAGCCCTATACCTGACCTCTCCTTTAAACCAGAAGTGAATCCAGTCTTTCATCCATACCCCTTGGTCATTCGTCCAAAGGTGATAGTAAGCAGAAAAGAGATGCCTGTAACTCTCAGGGAGAAGTAGTTTCCCTTCTTTGTCACGAGTGAGAAACTCCTGCGCCAAAGGAACAACTTCATCAAAGAACGAGCCATCGATCGAAAGGCCACCAAATCGATAAAGGTCCCAAAGTGTGATGGATAACTCCCCAACGGGCGTATGAAATGTATTTGTCAAGGGACACCAATATTTGAAAAAAGCCCGCAAGATATTTTCACAGCGGTCATAAGAGAATCGCGAAGCGTAGACGGCTTCAAATATGCCGGCACGTGTGAGCACTTCCTTATGTTTTCCAAGGATGTCTTCAACCCACTCCCAATAATGAGAAGTGAAGTATGCCTCGCCAAAGAAGGAAGAGGGAATCTTCCATGTAACTTTGTCAATATTAAATCTCACGAATGGAAGCGTGAATTTAGCTATTTAGTTCAATACGATCACTTCTTCTTCCCTCGACGTAGTGGAGAAAGTTGACGGTGCTACGACTTCTTTGGTCCACTTGCTAGTCCAATCCTCAAGATGAAAGCATTCTTCAAGAGGTATAAATGATTCAACAAACGTGCTGATTGTTGGTTTATGAACATGTAGTGACAAACTCTTTGATTGAGGTCTACTCCGCTCGTCCGTTAATGAAATATGGGGCAACGGCGTGGTGTAGTCCTTAATTTGTATAATTGCTGAAATTTGGTAAAAGAAAAAATATTAGATGATGAAGAGAAATTCTTACAAAATTTTGGTAGTCAAAATTCTTAATCGGTTGTCCTTTTCTCAAGTCCCCGAAATTGCTTAAACCTGTTCTTCAAGCGCGATTTTGGTAATCTACAAAGGAGCAAGGTTATAAAGTTGAAACATTAATATCGGAGTTTTAGCCACAAGGAATTTCTCAAATATCATGCCGCCTAGTATTTTAATAGATCAAGAGGCCAAGGTATCTTATGATATGCCAATGACGCAACTCTACAAGTCCAACGCACATGTTGAGTAGACAAGTAAATTCCAAGTACTAATCACATTCAAAGCACCCAGTGAGGAAATATGCAAAGGCCTTGACTGGAGCTTCTCGTAACGTTTAAATGTTGCGAGTAAAAAAAAAAAGGGCTTCAAGTACCTGGTGAGCGAAAAGAAAATTATTGGAGTGCAACCGATGGATGATGATTGATGCTTACGGCTCCGCAAAGGCGATAACCAGCTTCAAATTGTCTCTATTGATCAAAGGACAGCAAAGCCGACAATAAAGGCAAGTAAAAGCGATACGGTATGGCGATGACTGATTGATAAAAAGGTTAAAATTTTGGCAAGGCAGTCATACGTCAAGGTGTGGTTGAATGGTAGATTTCGGATGCCAAGAAGAGCAGTAACATGAATCAGTGGAGTCACAATTGTAAGGAGTCGTGTATGCAATTATGGTGGCTAATGTGTTATTCAATTTTGTGGTGAGACTCTTAAAAAAAAATCGCTTTGATCTATTAGACAATTATAGAGTGCTAGGATTCCAATGCAAGGTGGTAAAGATACTCGTGGTTTATCAACAGTGCATTGACCACAAACTTCAGGAAGCCAGAAACCATGTTATCTTTTTCCCAAGTTCAAGACATGGCGGACTGGTATGCAAAACTTTACTTATTAGTCACATGCAAAGTGCCAAAACAAATTAAAGCAGGCATGCAAATCTATGGTACAGAAGCTTCTACACCTTGCGTACGAAGGGACTACCAGGCCAAAAGTATGAATGTTTATGAAAAATGGAAGAAGAGTCGAGATAATCACCTCCAAATTAGCGCGACGTTAGTGGAAAATTTCACACTGGTAATGACAAAGCTGGTACTAGCAACCGTAGCAATTCTAGATAGCAATTGTCGAATCACCAGTTGCAAGAAAGCGTTGGTAGCAGCGACAAGGCAACTCGGCAATAGCAGAAAGTTATTATTGCTGTCTCTAGCTTCTCACAAGTGAATGTACAGCTCTAGTCTTGATTATTTATACTAGTAGCATTATGATTGGGTTTGAGGAAAATCTAGATGAAAGGTGGTTCCAATTTGGATACAAGTAAACTTCTAATCCTATACGGATTGTTGTTAGGATATTGAAAGGAAGTAATTTCTTGTACAATTGAGAAGGGAGTCGTGCGAGCTTTATTGTTTGAAGTCAATTGGGAACTTGAGTTCAATGTCAATTATGATTCTAACATCAGTTTGGCTTCAGGACATCACGCTCGATTAATTAGATTTTTGTTATGCATGGTTAGCAGAATCCTAACGAATTTCAAATTCCACTTGGAATTCTTCGATGGCAATTGGTTTCTGATTCGGCTTGGGAATGATAAGTGCATGACTAGGGCGGTGGATATGAGGCTAAAGAAAGTGAATTGATCTTTTGGAAATTGAAGGTACTAATGCATTCAATTATCTTGGAAAGTTTGAATGACTATTTCACAGCATCCTATTTTAAAACCTATACAACTCTATCTATGGATTTTAAAAGCTATCATGAATGCTAAAAAATTGGAGCAGATCTCAACAAATGTTAATGCAATTTGTATTGGACTTCGTTTTGAGCTTTCGGATTTAATTCGGCAATGAGATTGTGTAGTTCACCAAGGATGCAAATGCTAACTTTGGAAGATTGTCCGAATCTTACAAGAGAAAAAATTCTTGTGCATATGACCAAGGCGGAGGACTTTGACTTGAAACCATTGTATGATATGATCTTGGAAATTGAGATCACTAAGGGATGCGTTGGTGGTATTTCACATGGAGTCAAAGATCACTAAGTCATTGGACTTTATTTGAGATCACTAAGTCATTGCCATGGAGTAGGGAGTGATGCGCCTTGTCACTATGAAGTTAATATGAAATTGGTTGGTCTTGGAAATTGATACCACCGAAATGTGTCTGATGATGCATGCGTAGCGGTGGACTTGAATCTATTGGTATGATATGTTTTGACCCAGGCGGAGATTGATATTACTAAGTTATGCATGGATTGGTGGCATTCCACATGGCCATCTTATGATCAATTCAAAAGCTACTACATTGCAAAGCTTCAAGTAAATTCCATTCACGGACTTTATTGTAAGGCTTTAGGTTGGAGCTGATAAGTGACTAATTTACGTAATAATTGTATGATATTTTATATTATTTTTAGTCACTTTAGTTATATTATCGGTAGAATATGAATCATTTTGGCTATAATTGGTGAAAAATGCTTTTAAGTGATTAAATGAGGTTTTTATCATTTTTTACTTGGATTTTGTGTATTTTGACAGTTTTGACACATTTTCGTATTTCGGCTATAACTTGAGTTACAATGATCGGATTAAGATGATTCTTGAACCAATTTGAAGATAAGAGATAGATCTACAACTTTGGTGAAGAGATCTAAATCCAGTTTGAAGGTTTTCCAGGTCAAAATGCCGAATTACAATAGCAAATTTCTACTGGTCGAAACTGGAACAGGGCAATGAGCAGGTAAGGGTATTTCGGTCATTTCTCAGCCTACACAGATCCAAATGAGATGATTCTTGATGCATTGGAAAGCTAACTCAAAGGGATACAAGTTTTATGTTTTGGTCAAGAGCTAAATCAGCTTTTATCATCAAGAAAAGTTCAGTGGAAGTTGATGCAAAATCGGAGCAGAGCTGGAAATTGAACCAGAAGTGACCAAATGGTCACTGTAGCAATCCGGCCGGAATGTGGCCGGATTTGTGGCCGGATTCCTGGCCGGATTGTGGTCAGAAAAGGCTGCTCTGTATGCATAAAACTCAATTTCACCTCCACCAACTCACATTGGATGCTAGACATGTGAGAAACATTCCCAGCTGTAAAAGGGAGATGTAATCCTCATTTCTTGACCACCTTTCATCATAAAAGAGCCAAATTCATTGCAAGAAGGGAGAGATTGGAGTCCATAGCAGAAAAATAGAAGAGAGCTACGGGAGAAAGCTTGAAGCTGCAGAAATGTAGCTCTTTCATCTCCCTAGTGTTAGTTTAGCTTAGTATAGAGTAGTGTAGCTTTTCCATTCTTGTTTATTATCTAGATTAGGATGAAGATGGAGGATGAAGAAGGCAAGGAAGAAAGCTCATGTGACAAGGGTTGTATTCCTTCCAAACTCTTTATCTTTTGTATTTGATTCCAAGTTTAGTTAATATACAAGTTCTGGATTTTGTGTTCATTATGTGTTTCTAAAGTTTATACCTTGGGTTTGGTTGAACTTTCTATAATTGTTAGTGTTTATTATTTGGTTATTTGACTGCTATGATTTGAGCAAGTTATTTAGCACTTTAGCTCTTTAAATCATGATTAATCTGGTACCATTGATTGTGATTATTTAAGGTGTTGTTTCTGCAATGAAAATTGAGATTTAACACTAGTTCAAGAAGTGCTAAACATAGGGAGTACACTCACGAAAGTAGAGGTGCACTTATGTGGTTTTTAGTGATTCATTTCATGTAATTTCATTGAAGAAATGAACTTGTAGCTAATTTCATAACCATGAAAATAGGTATGGATTAGTTATGAGTATAATTGATTCACTACGAAAGTAGGATTCAAATGCATAAGGAAATTACACCATAACTAGCCTAGATGTAGTAATTAATGATCCAAATATAGCACTTGCATGAGTAGTTAGGGATACCACAACCTAAGGAGCTTTCATTTGTTATTTTCTTGTATAATTTCAGTAGGTTTTAATTTGTTATAATTCATTGATAGTCTAAATAATAGAGAAGCTTTAGTAATACCGGTAATTGTTCACTCTTCCTTGTGGGATCGACCCGATATATACCCTAAACTACTAGTTGATCTGTATACTTGCAGTGAACGGGTGTAATTCGGTATTTTTTAGCTTGCACGTATGTAAAATACCCGTCAAGTTTTTGGCGCCGTTGCCGGGGAAGATTTGGCAATATCGGTGTGAAGAGCAACTTTATTAGTTTAGACATAATATTAGTTATATTGTGAATGTTATTTTCTGTTATTTTAGTATTTTATATGTGTATGTGTTTTATCACCTAGTCTTCTTACTAATTTTGCTCTTAAGTTGTTTAAAAGCAATTTTAGGTAATGAGGAGGGTAGGTCAATTTGGAGGACAATGCTTGAGAAGTGCAAGATTGGCAATGGATGGTTATGAAGTGCAAAGCTCCTTCAACAGAGGTAACCAAGAATTTACTGAATGTATGTCTTTTGAAGATGGTTTAAGGTGCTTAAAGGCAAAATTTGATGTAATTAAGTTACAAGTTCAAATGGACACAATTATGCATGAAATTGAGCAAGGGAGGAATGCTAATGCTTTTAATTCTTATCATGTGATTTGTGACTTGTGTGGAAGTTATCATGCTACTAATACATGTATGCAAGCACAAAATGTGGATTATTATGATGAATTAGAGTATTACAATCCCTGTTTTGATCGATATAGTGCTAATTGGAGCAATTCTCCTACTTATGGTTGGGATAATCAATGTACTTATAGTGAGTCTCCTTATTTTTATGATTACCAACCTGAAAGTGTCCAATATGAATCAAAACCATCTTGGGAGTTGGCAATAGAGAAGTTAGCTAATGCACCTCTGCCTTGGGAGTTAGAAAGTGAACCATTAGCTAATGATTCTAATGCATCTTGGGAGCTAGTTGTAGAAAATTATTCTAATCAATTTGATTTAGCCATAGAAAAGCTAGCAAATGCAACCTCCGACCGTTTTGATAGGATTGAGGAAAGGTTAGATGAATTAGCTTCTCACTTTGGTGATATACATGAGCAATTGAATATATTGTGTGAAGTTATTTCTTCTAATAATTTGCAAAATGATCCTAGCATGAATCGTGGAAATGTTGTATGTGAAAATGGATTGCATTTGGATGAAAATGATGAATCTCAATTGTGTTTCAATGAGCAAATGTCCATTTCACATGATAATATCTTTGGAACTAACTTTGAGCCTCAAGAGCTGAGTTTTAATGACTCATTTTTCACCCCTCTTGAGGAGTGCAGCGAAAGTATAGGTTCTAAAGGTATTCCTGCCCAAGATACTCTTATGACATGTCCTTTGGTAAGTTCTCAAGTGGTGCATATTCAAGGTAATATCTATGGAACACTTGGGATAGGTAAGTCACTTTCATTTCTCACATCATTAGATCATGTGGCTTTGGCTATAAAGTCACCTTTTAATGATCCACCACGGCTTAAAATGGTGGATTATTCGTTAACTAAGCCTCCTTGAAAAATAAGGTGAACTAGTCAAGCTATTGACTATAAAGAAGCGCTTATTGGGAGGCAACCCAATGTTTGTTTAAGTTTATGTTATTTTGGGGTGATTTTATGTTTAAAGTATGTGTTTGAGTTATTTTGTTATTTTTCATTTGTAGGTATTGGAAATGGAAGCAAAAGTGACCAAATGAGGTGAAAAAGGCGAAGTTTGATCAAGGAACTCAACCCCTCGATTTGAGTAATTGTTGTTTTTGATTCGTTACAAGGGGTTAAAATGCATGTTTCGATCATTTTACATGTGCATGCATTGAGTATATTAGCAAACAAATGATCTATGATGCATTTTGGGAAATTGGGGTATTATTTGTAAATTTTCAAAAGTTGAATTTCTGCTAAAATTCGCAGCAGAAAACGCGTTTCTTAATAAAACGCGCCTCTGAGTCGCGTGTTCACAGAATCGCGTTTTCGATTCTGCACCTGCAGAAAAGAAAACGCGCCTTCAAAACGCGACTTGAAGTCGCGTTTTGATGGAAGTCGCGTTTTGTTGCCTGGATCAAAGATGAAAACGCGCCATTTATAACGCGACTTAAAGTCGCGTTTTCTCACAGAACCGCGTTTTCAGTACTGCAACTTTTGGGAAGAAACGCGCCTACAAAACGCGATCTTAAGGCGCGTTTTCTGAGCATTTTTTTAAAAAAAAAATGCAGCTTCCTTGATTCTCTTTTTCTTCTTTTCCTCATATATTTTCTTGTACCTTGAGTTGCTTATTGTGTATTTTTTTATAGGTACATCACCAAAACAAGGGCTTGAAGTTACGGATCGCCGTTTTGATGTCTTGAGCCTTTGTTATCACTTTTGTTTCTCATTTTCCATTTGTAGGTTTATATCACTAATGGTTATCAAATGGAACTCATGAAGCGATGATGACAAGCGAACAACGTATCTTGAAACTTCATATTCAATCACATCATAGGGGAGTATTACTTTCTTTATCTTGATTTTCCTTTTTACACATTGAGGACAATGTGCATGTTAAGTGTAGGGGGAGAATTGAGATTATATATATTGTATGTGATTGACTTATTAGTTGCAAATGTTGGACTTGTGTTAAAATTCAAAATTTTTCCAAAATCTTGTCCAAAATTGCAAACTTGCCTCAACAATTTTTAAATTTTTTTCGATTTTATCCAAGGGGTAACAAGTTCCATACCATTAGTAGTTCAAAGTCCTTCTACATTTGAGATAAATATATGTGGTTTAAGCACTTCTTTTCTCATTTAACTTGGAAATGACTATTATGTGATTATAATTTTTGCATTTGTAGGAAAGTATATCTTTTAAAGTGGAGAAAATTATGCCTATATATTTTTTTTGCATATTTGATGAAATTTCTTCTCTTTATTGGATTTTATAAGTTAAGTGATAAATATGGTCAATAATTGCAATACTCTTCTCATGATTATGCTTTCGAGGGAATGTTATTATCTTTACTTAAAAAAAAAATGAAAAAAAAATGAAGAAACAAAAGAAAAAGACAAAAATAGAATAAGATTTGTTCTACTCCAATGATTCTTGTACTTAGTAACCGGGTGTCTTCATCTAAAAATGTCGACTTTCGCGTAAAACGGTACTTGAATTAAGAGTATGCAAAGCAACTTGAGTATGTGAAGTGTTGAGTAACCGGTGATCTTCATCTAAAAATGTCGATCCTCGCGTAAAAAGATACCTTCACAACTTAAGTAATATTTAGCGATATTATATAAATAAATCCCTCTTTAAAGTTAAATAAGAAGATGATCATGGGTTTAGAAAGCATATTATTGGCCATATGAGTTACTTGAGTATGAAATTGGTTAAGGATGAGAAATTGACTTGAATTTGTTATAATGGTGGTATAATTGGCTCTCCTTTACTCGATATTATGAGTACTTGAACTTAATTGAATAATTGCATAATGGTTATTTACTTTGTTTTGAGGAAATGAAGTTGAAATGCTACATATGTTTATTTTCAAATTTTGGATCATTGTTGGTTTGTATTTTTATTGCTTGAGGACAAGCAATGGTTTAAGTGTGGGGGAGTTTGATAAGTGACTAATTTACGTAATAATTGTATGATATTTTATATTATTTTTAGTCACTTTAGTTATATTATCGGTAGAATATGAATCATTTTGGCTATAATTGGTGAAAAATGCTTTTAAGTGATTAAATGAGGTTTTTATCATTTTTTACTTGGATTTTGTGTATTTTGACAGTTTTGACACATTTTCGTATTTCGGCTATAACTTGAGTTACAATGATCGGATTAAGATGATTCTTGAACCAATTTGAAGATAAGAGATAGATCTACAACTTTGGTGAAGAGATCTAAATCCAGTTTGAAGGTTTTCCAGGTCAAAATGCCGAATTACAATAGCAAATTTCTACTGGTCGAAACTGGAACAGGGCAATGAGCAGGTAAGGGTATTTCGGTCATTTCTCAGCCTACACAGATCCAAATGAGATGATTCTTGATGCATTGGAAAGCTAACTCAAAGGGATACAAGTTTTATGTTTTGGTCAAGAGCTAAATCAGCTTTTATCATCAAGAAAAGTTCAGTGGAAGTTGATGCAAAATCGGAGCAGAGCTGGAAATTGAACCAGAAGTGACCAAATGGTCACTGTAGCAATCCGGCCGGAATGTGGCCGGATTTGTGGCCGGATTCCTGGCCGGATTGTGGTCAGAAAAGGCTGCTCTGTATGCATAAAACTCAATTTCACCTCCACCAACTCACATTGGATGCTAGACATGTGAGAAACATTCCCAGCTGTAAAAGGGAGATGTAATCCTCATTTCTTGACCACCTTTCATCATAAAAGAGCCAAATTCATTGCAAGAAGGGAGATTGGAGTCCATAGCAGAAAAATAGAAGAGAGCTACGGGAGAAAGCTTGAAGCTGCAGAAATGTAGCTCTTTCATCTCCCTAGTGTTAGTTTAGCTTAGTATAGAGTAGTGTAGCTTTTCCATTCTTGTTTATTATCTAGATTAGGATGAAGATGGAGGATGAAGAAGGCAAGGAAGAAAGCTCATGTGACAAGGGTTGTATTCCTTCCAAACTCTTTATCTTTTGTATTTGATTCCAAGTTTAGTTAATATACAAGTTCTGGATTTTGTGTTCATTATGTGTTTCTAAAGTTTAAGCCTTGGGTTTGGTTGACCTTTCTATAATTGTTAGTGTTTATTATTTGGTTATTTGACTGCTGTGATTTGAGCAAGTTATTTAGCACTTTGGCTCTTTAAATCATGATTAATCTGGTACCATTGATTGTGATTATTTAAGGTGTTGTTTCTGCAATGAAAATTGAGATTTAACACTAGTTCAAGAAGTGCTAAACATAGGGAGTACACTCACGAAAGTAGAGGTGCACTTATGTGGTTTTTAGTGATTCATTTCATGTAATTTCATTGAAGAAATGAACTTGTAGCTAATTTCATAACCATGAGAATAGGTATGGATTAGTTATAAGTATAATTGATTCACTACGAAAGTAGGATTCAAATGCATAAGGAAATTACACCATAACTAGCCTAGATGTAGTAATTAATGATCCAAATATAGCACTTGCATGAGTAGTTAGGGATACCACAACCTAAGGAGCTTTCATTTGTTATTTTGTATAATTTCAGTAGGGTAAATTTGTTATAATTCATTGATAGTCTAAATAATAGAGAAGCTTTAGTAATACCGGTAATTGTTCACTCTTCCTTGTGGGATCGACCCGATATATACCCTAAACTACTAGTTGATCTGTATACTTGCAGTGAACGGGTGTAATTCGGTATTTTTTAGCTTGCACGTATGTAAAATACCCGTCAGGAGCAATCCGGCCTCGGGAATTCAAAGTGATAATATTTTCAATCACCACTCCGCACCATTAATTAAAGGCTTATGCAAATTCACCTATGGACTTTGGTTGGAAATCAATATCGTTTTGATCTTATTCAAATTAAGGATGTCAAAAACTTGTTCGTTCAAATACTCCGTATTCACAAACAAGTTTTGAGGGGGCATTTGTAGATAATGGAATTTTAATCAATTTTTAAAATTACCATTGGTCTATAATTTATTTTTGTGGCTTATTTATATCCAATCGGATATTGCCACATATCATGTACGCTTGGAAAGATGGGTCACTAAATATCCAATTATATTTTGCCACGTGTCAAGTTGAGGTTTTCCAATCAATTGAAATCATTGGGATATCTCCACCAATCAGATCGTATCATATCACATGTCTATTGGATAGATATCTAAATATTTATTTCTTATTAAAGAGGTAATATTTGGAGTCATTTAATCCATATATACTTCTTATATACTGCAATAGCTCGTCCAATCAAATGGCGCTACTACAAGTTCGACCAATCAAGGAATTACTTATTGGTATTATCTCTTTATTAGTAAATAAAAAATAAAGAGATAATATTTAACTGACACAGTCCTAATATAACTGCACGTCTTGCAAGACAAGTAGAGTGGTATACATGGTTTCAACCTTTACCTCATACCACAACTATAAATAGGGATCTCTCTACCAAGTTGACACACACACACATTCAGAGGCATCTCATACGCTCAAGTATTGAAACTCCAAGCTACGAAGGTCTGAGTCTTCAAACTCTTCAAGCCTTCCTTATATCAAGGCTTGAGCTTTCAAATATTTTCAAGTTCTTCAAATCTTCCATATCAAGATTTGAAGGAGTCGGTGGTTGATCCAAGAGCGAGCTGTGAAGCCCTTGGATTGGCGTTTGAGGAGAAGAATCGAAGGAAACTCTCTAGAAGTTCGAGAAACTCCCAGAGATTGTACTCACAATTATTCTAAATTTATATATTACATATTTGTCGTGTATATTTCTTGTTTTTGCAGACTTGAAATTTTATCGCGTACAACAACATTTACACAACTACACAAAGGGGAAGAAAATATCCATAAGTAAATTTTTAATTTAGTTTTTTCCCCCTTCTGCTATTGGCCTCATTTGAAACAATCGTTTAATGTTATTACTATACGCAACGGCTGGAGACCCGTATGGTGTTATTAACTTTGTCTTCCTTTGAATTATCTTTTTACTATCACATTACATGGTAGTTTAACCATATTCAAAAAAATATATATACATTATTTTGTGTAATTATGAATTTTAAATTATACTGATAGCTACCATAATTGTGGTAATGTATTTTTTCTTTTTAATTCCGATCACTTCTCCAACAAACTAATCTTAAAAGTGTAAAACAATATTCTTCGAAATTAATTGTTACAAACAAATATAATAAAATTTTCGTTATTCACACACATATAGACTGTACCTTGATCAGTAGTTGTACAAAATGAGTGAGCAGGCTTTCGTCTATTATGTTAGTACTTGATTTTTTTTTGTCGTTTTTAAAATCCACAAGAAATTGTCAGTAGTAACTATCCATCATTATGCCCATATATATATATATATATAATCAGTGAGCAAGCTTTCGTCTATTATGTTAGTATTTGATTTTTTTTTGTCATTTTTAAAAACCACAAGAAATTGTCAGTACCATCATCATGCCCACATATATATATATATATATATAAAATAAGTGAGCAGGCTTTCGTCTATTATGTTAGTACTTGATTTTTTTTTTGTCATTTTTAAAAACCACAAGAAATTGTCAGTAGTAACTATCCATCATTATGCCCATATATATATATGTATGTATCCATCATTTTGCCTACGGTGCCATTGACCAGTCAAATTATTTTAGTAAGCTTGTTTAAGTACTTCTGTCCTACTTTATTGATGAGAAGTTTGTGCCATGGTTTCTGGCCCATAGAAGGCACAGATGGATTTCGCTTTGCTGAACTGCATCAGCAATATCAGTGTTGATGCTTTGACATTTGATTCGTATGAGTTATCTTGCATGCTCTTGTGGTGAAAAGACATCCTCCGATGCAACAAAGTTATGGGATGTAGTTGGAGGGATATTGCACGGGGCAGAATTTACCCAGTGTGCACTCTCGAACAGTGGTTGTGGTTCTTTCGTAAAAAAAAAAAAAAAGACAAAGTTTTGGGCTATTGTCTAACATGTGCAAGTAACCTGCATCGATGGAATTTTACTGTGATGCTGCACGTTTAGACTCGAAAGGTTGGCATAGTAGTGTAAAGCCTCAAATGCTTGATCTTAGCATTTTGGTCTGCAACCTGTTTATAATCGTGAGATGTTCTACCATTTCAGTTCAGCTGGACTTAAATTTCTTTCGCAGTTCAGCTTGACTTGGTTAGGTTGTTTGTTGGATTTTTTGGTGACTTTAATACCAAATTATTGGATTAAATCCACTAATAATGGCGGCAAATGAATAATTTTATTACTATATACAATAACAACACTTGTAAAGTAAATTTATACTGGACACTGCTAAATTGAATTTCACTTTTAAAAATATCTGCTCTAATTATATCAGACTCTCACTCTTCAAATATCTACTTAAACACTAACTCAACGCCTAAGCTCGTTTACTTACTATCTTCTCTCGAGCTTTGATGCTTTTATAATGAAAAAGTGACCCATATTTAATCCAAATAAGATTCCAAACCGCCATCGGAACAACCCTCTCTTTTAGGTTAGGGGTAGTTAGTTCGGCACCACCATCTATACAATTCATAATGCCAAAGGAGTGGCAGTTGAGATAAATAATTCAATGTCACTTTATATTATTTCATATTTAACTTTATGATCAGCTGTTCAATAATCACGTATATCATACAAACTCCATTCCTAATGACATGTAGTCACGTATATCATACAAATTCCATTGTTAGCATCACATAATGACTAGTACATCATGTTTATTTCTTTAACTTAACTGTTGCTCCTACACAACTACAAACTACTAATCCTTTCTCCTCCATCTCCTTCATTTCAATAAAGACTTCTCTTACTATAAGATTTTCATGCTTTTATCATTGAATAAAATAATCCTATGGCTATGGTTGATCGTAGATTTTCATCAATAATCGTAAGGTACATCTTTCTTCTTTTTTATTTTCACTTTTTCTTTTTCAAATATTACATCAAATTGAGTGGTTAATTTGCTATATTTTTTGAACTCAAGATTCTAAATTCCTTAGTTTATTCATCACCACACATTGAGTCTGCGTTCAATCACTAGTTTAATGTAAGTTGGAACCGCCGGCTTTTTGTCGTAAGCATCCCTATCTCCCTCCAATCTTCTTGCTAGTGCCCCCCCTCCCCCGACTCCACCGCTGCCGCCGCTTACACCTAAACCCTCCTTCCACACCTCTTTCCCAACCCCCACTCCTGGATCCCCCGTCCCTTTTCCCTTACCCTTCCCCTCGTGCTGCCAAATTTTGGTCACATTTAGATATGTAAATGAAGCTATGTAATTGACTTATAGGTTGGATTACATCGAGTATTGGATAATATGCATATAAAGGATTATACGGGCAATATCGTATTTCTCTTTTTCTTCTCCCGTGATGGGTGGGGTAAGGGTTACAGACACTAGCGGATGCAATGGAAAGTGGGGAGTGACCCGCTTCCTCCCCAAAATTTTAGAAATTCTTCTATAACTCTTTAAAAATTTGTAAATGTTTCATATATATCCTTGTAGAAATTAGGTTTTGCCCCCTTCTCCAAAATTTTAAAAGTCCTTTTTATCTCTCTTTAAAATATTAAAAGTTTCACTTATATCTCAATGAATATTGTGTTTTTGTCCCTCAAATTTTTAACAAGAAAAGAAAAAAAGAATGACGTCTTCACAAATTTCGCCCCCCCAATGTCCCAAGCTCTGGTTCTGCTAGTGGTTGCAGAGGTAGGAAGTGGTGGATATTGTGGTTTTTCAAAATCGCCCCAAAACTCTAATAATAACACCTAAAAGAAAAACTCCGTTAGAAAATATTTTTTAAAAAAAATAAAAAATACAGCAAAGTTTTATAAAGCATTCCAAAAAATCTAATCCAAATGGACATGTTTTTTATTTCGCCCATTTTATGGTGATCGAAAACAGAATAATTCAAAACTCAAATTACTTGAACCAATATTACTATGTAATTCCCTATATGTTAGGCCAAGTGTAGTTTTTTCACACCATGAACATATTACTTCCAGAAAGACCAACATGAGACACCACCCTCCATATAGACGAATCAGGCTGGCGATAGAGGTTAGTTTCCTAAACTTTGTGCCAATCGTCCAATTTGAGGTCTACAATAAACTTTTAATCGCATTGTGTGCTCCAGAAGCAGAGGAGCGCCACAATGGAAGAATGTGGTTTTGGTCTATAAGCATTTTGTCTACCTATACACTCAACCCTCAAAACTTATTAACCCTAAACAAGGGGAAAAGAGGTAACTTAATGCTCATTAAATTTCTTCTTTTTCCTTCTTTCTTCCATTCCTAAAATGTACACCAAACATCAGCCACTCCAAAGAGTTGAAGATATCTGTATGCTCCTGCTGCTTCGCTTCACTTTGAGATATTCATTTGAGTACCCAAAATTTGGCACCATAGGCGACATTTGTCCACTTAGCCAAATTTGAACATTTCTATTCAATAAAAGCGTCTTTAGTGCTTGTAACCCTAAATCCTAGGATTTTTGTTTCAAATATGGGTTATATAGAAAATTTTCTCTACTATAATCTTTATTAGGGTCAATCAGATTACAATATTTTGCTTTGAGATCATTTAGCCAATTAGTGTTGAATCTTAGGATATTAGTACGAAAGTCATTTATAAACATGTGAAAATCAATTAAGAAGATTCATAACAATTGTTATGAACTAGATATGGACAGTTCAAATTAGATTTTATTCTTGAACAAGAATCCATTTTTTGATTTATTTCATTTGTTTCATGTCTGGAACAGGGGAGGATACATCTTATACTACTATTTTGAATTAGAAGAGAAATTTCAAAAAATGACAAATCTATTCACTCTACTAATAATTGAGTTGAATCTAGTGCAACATAAGGGATTTGCCTTTTCTATTGATTCCTATGTATTGGATCAAAAACAATTCTTGAATGAGGTATTTAACTCCAGGGATGAATTCAAAAAAGAAATCTTTATTGGTTCTACCTCTTATTTTTTTACGAAGAGAATGAATCTTTTTCTCAAATCCTCTATAACTCAGAATTTTCTATTTCTCTGGCCAGTTCCGCCCTACCTTTTGTTGGATAAATGGCTACAACAATGTTAACACTATCTGCTTGAGTCGTGCGTAGCACTGTCCTAAGAAACTATTTCAGAGTATTGAAATATTTCCCCAGGATTAAACAAGCCTTCTTCTATTTATTGCGAACAAGAAAGACAATCTTTCTTCTTGTTGCAAACTAGAAGGACCAGAACTAGCAAATTAAAACCAGCAGATATATATATAAAAAGAAAGATGAGAACAGAATTATCAGGAAGATATCAACCAACAAAAAATAAAAGAGAGAGAGAGAGAGAGATAGAGCAGCTATCAAAAGATATTAACTGAAGCTGCTGGGGTGATTTTCTGAGGGAGAAGTGGATCCTATTTATAGACTTCAGAGTGAGGTGCAACCCTTCTCACTTCCGATGTGGGACAAAGACTGCAACCCTTCTCACTTCTCAATGTGGGACAGAGAAAATAATACTTCTCATTTTTTCGATGTGGGACAAAGAATATTTTTGAAATACTATATATTTTACAACAATCTCCCACCTATTTCAAAAAAATTCTTTGGATAAAGGAAGAATTTTAAAAGTACTCTGCTGGATTTGGTTGAAATGTAATTAGATTGGTGTCTTTTGGACTATGAACCAAACATAGATTGATAAAATATGATCTACAGAATTATTGGTGAAATATAAATTTCTATGAACCAATAACTCTTGATATGTGACAGAGATTTTATCAATCACATTACAACCCATAATTTGCTGTTAACGCGATTTTGCGCTTTTTGGCCGTGCGCCTGCCTGGTTATTCATGAGAGCTCTAAAGATTTGACCAATGAATCTTATAGGAGCGGCCCCACTCCACTCTCATATAGGTGAATTCATCAAGTGTGTATTGCTTTAACTACACCTCCCTAATGGGATATGAATTCATTAAGAGTTTTAACTCATCCTCACATTTACTCAAAGCACTTATCTCTGGAGGGACTTAAATTGAAGTGCTTTACCATCAATATTGACTTGTTATTACCCATATGAACCTACTTCATGGGATCACCAATCACATAGGTTGGGTTACTGTCTCTATTGACAACTTGTTGGTCGAAGTCCCATTTCTTTTGTAGTTTGAAGAATCAATTTTCTTCCTACGGGTTTAGTCAGAGGATCGGCCAAATTCAACTCTGACTTTACATAATCAATGGAAATAATTCCATCTCTAAGCAGCTGCTTTACGACATCATGTCTCAAGCTCATGTGTCGACTTTTACAATTATACGATTTATTTTTAGCTATGGCAATCGCTGCTTGACAGTCACAATGTATGGACACAGGAGGCAACAAATCCTTAGTTGAAGGAATGTTAGCTAAGAAATTTCTCAACCACTCGGCCTCAGTCCCTGTCAGTTCCAGAGCTACAAACTCTGACTCCATTGTTGATCTAGCAATGATTGTCTGTCTAGCAGATTTCCATGCTATTGCACCACCACCAAGGGTGAACACATAACCACTAGTGGATTTCGTATCATTTGAATCAGAGATCCAATTAGCATCACTATAACCTTCTAATACAGTGGGAAATCCACTATACAGGATACCAAAATTCATGGTACCTCTCAAATATTTCATTAGTCTGACTAATGCAAACCAGTGCTCACGGTTGGGATTATGAGTATATCTACTCAGTCGACATACAGCATAAGCTATATCAGGTCTAGTAAAATTCATCAGATGCATCAGACTCCCAATAATCTGAGCATATTTAGACTGAGCAATTGGGTCACCATTATTTTTCTTTAATTGAGTGTTAGCATCATAAGGAGTACTCACAGGTGTCACATCATAATTTTCAAACTTCCTAAGAAGTCTCTCTGTATAATGTTCTTGTGACAACATTATACCATCACATTTTCTTATGATTTTAACACCCAATATTATTTTGGCTTCACCCAAATCTTTCATATCAAAATTAGAAGACAAAAAATATTTAGTACTATTTACAATATCTAGACTAGTACCAAATATAAGCATGTCATCCACATATAAACTGATTATCACATATTGATCATTTATAATTTTGACATATACACATTTATCCACTTCTACAGACGAAAATCCATCTTTCATCAATACTTGATCAAATTTCTCATGCCACTGTTTAGGAGCTTGTTTTAGGCCATAAAGAGATTTAATTAGTTTACAAACCTTATTTTCTTGTCCAGATACAATACATCCCTCAGGTTGAAACATATAAATTTCTTCTTCTAAATCACCATTTAAAAAGGCTGTTTTGACATCCATTTGATGAATAACAAGTTTATGGATAGAAACTAAAGCAAATAAAACTCGAATAGACGCAATTCTAGTTACTGGTGCAAATGTATCAAAATAATCAATATTTTGTTTTTGAGAAAATCCTTTTGCTACTAAACGAGCTTTGTACTTTTCTATAGAGCCATCAGAGTTATATTTTCTTTTAAAAATCCATTTGCAACCAATAGGTTTTGCACCAGGAGGTAAGTCTACCAAAATCCAAGTTTTATTTGACAAGATAGAATCTATTTCAGATTTAATTGCTTCTTTCCAAAATTTACACTCAGGAGAAGAAATAGCATCGGAGTATGTTAAAGGATCATTATCAACAAGAAAGGTTTGGAATTCATTTCCAAATGAAAATTCTTTTCTTGGCCTTTTGCTCCTTCTTAATTCCTCAATTGGAATAATTTCCTTATTTATTTCAACAGGTGCATGAGAAATTTTACTAGACAGTGGAAAAATATGTTCAAAAAATTCAGCATTCTTTGTCTCAATAATTGTATTACAATCAAGTATATCACTTCTTAACACAAGAAATCTATATGCAGCACTATGTTCAGCATATCCAATAAACATACAATCAGAAGTTTTAGAACCTATTTTCCTTTTCTTAGGTTCAGGCAACAAGACTTTAGCAAGACACCCCCAAACTTTTAAATATTTCAAATTTGGTTTATAATTTTTCCATAACTCATAAGGTGTTTTGCCAGTCTTTTTATGTGGGATTCTATTTTGTAAGTGACATGCAGATAATATAGCTTCTCCCCATAAATTATCTGGAGCATGAGAACTAATTAACATAGAGTTCATCATTTCTTTTAACGTTCTATTTTTCCTTTCAGCTACTCCATTAGATTCTGGAGAATAAGGTGGAGTTATTTCATGTATTATGCCTTCCTGTTCACAAAGGTTATCTAAAGTTAAATATTCTCCACCCCTATCTGATCTAATTCTTTTTATCCTTTTATTAAGTTGATTTTCTACTTCAGACTTATAGGATAAAAAGGCATTATAAGTATCATCTTTATTTCTAAGTAAATAAACTTTGGTATATCTAGAATAGTCATCTATAAATGTGACATAATACCTTTTCCCACCTCTAGTCATTGTTTGTTTTAAATCACCTAAATCAGTATCAATTAAATTTAATAATTCAGTTTCTCTATGGACAGTTATACAACTTTTCTTTGTTATTTTAGCTTCCGCACATGTTTCACATTTGTCCATATTATCATTAATACCAGAAATTAGACCACATGATTGCATTTTCTTTATATAACCAATATTAACATGTCCCAATCTAGCATGCCATAAAGAAATGGAATCAACAATATAAGCAGAAGAAGATGCATTTTCATTGATCACATTGGAAATATTAAGTACAAAAAGTCCCTGATTACAATAGCCTTTCCCAATAAACACATTATTTCTTGTCATTATAATTTTATCAGATTCGAATGACACTTTCACCCCAACTTTTCCAAGCAAAGCCACAGAAACAAGATTTGCCCGAATATTTGGAACATGCAGCACATCATTAAGAGCCAAAGTATTTCCTGAAGTGAGTTTCAATAGTACTTTGCCCTTACCCAGAACTTTAGCAGTTCGTGAGTCTGCAAGGTAGACTACTTTTTCATCATCCCCTATTGAAGTATAGGAGGAAAACGCTTCTCGCTTTGCACATATGTGCCGAGTAGCCCCAGAGTCTACCACCCATTCTTTAACATTAGCTGCAATGTTCACTTGAGAGATGACTGCAGCAATTATTTCATCTCCTTTGGTTAAATTAACCTTAGGAGGATTACCATTTGCTTTGTCACCTTTATTGTATCTATACAGGGCAGCATAATGTTCTGATTTTCTACAATAATGGCAATTGCCTTTCTTTTTCTTAAAGTTGGGAATATTAGGCTTGTAATTGAAATTTTTTGGTCTATTATACTGGGACTTATTGGCTTGCATATAGCTACAATACACGTCAAATAATTCATTTAAGAGTGTTTGTAAAATAGTATGTCTACATACCTTATTGGCATATTGTCACGATTCTTGTATTTTGACATCTGTGGTTGAAGCAGGTTGGGACTCCGTTAGTGCATAGACCACTCCATGGATGTCGAGTCGTGAGTGTACTCGTTCTTGCCACCTTTTGAAATTTTCATTGGCAAAGACTTCAACTTTGGCGATATCTGGAAAAGGCTTGGCGAATGGTAGTGCAACTGCAACGGCCGCGGATGAAGGTTGTGGAGTGTTAACACTGTCAGATGCCGTAGTTTCTTAGATTGTTGGATAAATGGCTACAACAATGTTAACACTATCTGCTTGAGTCGTGCGTAGCACTGTCCTAAGAAACTATTTCGTGAAATTGAAATATTTTCCCAGGATTAAACAAGCCTTCTTCTATTTATTGCGAACAAGAAAGACAAACTTTCTTCTTGTTGCAAACTAGAAGGACCAGAACTAGCAAATTAAAACCAGCAGATATATATATAAAAAGAAAGATGAGAACAGAATTATCAGGAAGATATCAACCAACAAAAAATAAAAGAGAGAGAGAGAGAGAGATAGAGCAGCTATCAAAAGATATTAACTGAAGCTGCTGGGGTGATTTTCTGAGGGAGAAGTGGATCCTATTTATAGACTTCAGAGTGAGGTGCAACCCTTCTCACTTCCGATGTGGGACAAAGACTGCAACCCTTCTCACTTCTCAATGTGGGACAGAGAAAATAATACTTCTCATTTTTTCGATGTGGGACAAAGAATATTTTTGAAATACTATATATTTTACAACACCTTTTTCTTTTCCTGATGTAAAATCAGACATGTATCCGACACAGTCTTGGTGGTTGTGGTACGTGATTCTGGTGCTTGTCCTTTCAATGCCAGATTTCTTTAGTTAGACAAAGTTGACTCGTATTTCTTACGCTGATGCACATTATGGTTCATAACCTGACCTAACTTTGATGATGTTAGCATTATTGTTGGATTCAAATAGAACAAACTTGAGGTTGTTAAGCTGTAGTTCTTTGCTGGACCATTTGTCTTTAATGCCCTTCTGCATAGAATTGCAAATATCAATGGCCTATATCACTGGCATCTAATTAGTGACAGGATTTTGATGAATATGCATTGTTCTCCTTTCAGAATCTTGACGTCCAATTCTGAAATGTCTTCTCTTTCTCTCTTTCATATTCTCAGGAGGAGGGTTCTTCAAGCATTAACTCCAGACCGGAGTGAATCATTGAACACTTATTTCTCCTACCAAAAGGGAAAGGGAAAAAACAACTAGGAAATCATAGTCCATGGAAAACCATGATAAATTATTGAACCACATTTGCAGGCAAAATGCCAAATGTTGCTGCTCCCAAATATAGAAGTATGTGCATTGATCACGTGACCTGTCCCTCAATTTCTTACATTGTTTTCAACATTAGATTGGAAATATTACGTACACGCGATGGTTTGCAACCTTTTTCAACATAATGATGTGAATATTGAGAAGACGGAATAACTATTCTTTTTTACACCGATTGGTAGTGGAGAAGTTTTTTGCACTTTTTATGAAATTGGTGTGTGTTTGGATCGCACTTTATTTTTTTCAAATTTTTTTGCTTGTATCATACGCACATTTTTCATTTTTTTTTTATCTTACACAAACATCACATCAAATGAGTGTTATAGTATTTTTTTTTCAAAAAATTATCCTAAATAATCTTCTATCCAAACACACTGGTGTCACTTATCATAGTTGCTAGTTATAGTCGACTCTTTTTTCTTTTGGGGTTTTTGGATGTAGTCATTACTCTACTACTCCAGTTTTTATTTTTAAATCATAGTACAATTGGGTGACAACTATATGTTTTAAAGGTACGTAGATTATTGGTTGACGTTACTGATCTAGTCATTGTATAATTGATTTGAATGATTTGATCGGGTATGATATGGGTGGAATGCAAAAGCAAAAAAATTGTTCAATTACATTCCGCTGGTCTATGAATCATCCAAAATTGATTCTGATCTGATTGTACAAATTTTAACTCCATAATTATTTCAAAGATTGATTTAATTGGATTCTCCATTGTTTAGGAAAAAAAAAATTCGAATCATATATCCAATTCCCATGATGTTCGTTTGGTTTAACCAATCTTAACTGTTTCACAGCAAATGAAGCATCATTTCAAGTCACTCCTAAGACTCCTAAACCAGACTGGAAATGCCCAGTTGAAGGGAACCAAATATAATCAACAACAAAGATTTACCACTAAATTTTACTTATCAGTTGGCTAGCTCCAGATGAATAGCAATTTGGCTCTTCATTTTATTTAATTTCATGCATTTGTATGATGCATATGTCTAAGGGAAAGTATTGCCAATTTAAATAACTTCCAGATTTTCCTACATTCTATTTCGTAATTCAAGCATTATGGTACATGGTGCATGTGGTTTATAAAAAAAAAAAAATTTTAAAAAGGAGCAACCTATGGGTATGAACACGATTGCTCAGTCTTTAAGTAAACTACTTTCTTCAAATCGCAGTACACTTGCAATGTTGATGTTAAAATATGCGAATGATTTCTCAATAATTGCATATCAAACGTAGTTTAAAGTTCAGGGAATCCTATGACGAGTTTTAACTTACAGAAGGTCTATCTATAAGAAGGGAACATTTGATGGACCACACAACTAGGAAATCCCAACCAATACACATACACACACAGATATATATATATATATATATATATATATATGTGTGTGTGTGTATAGAGACATAGACACAACAAGAGAATGGTAGTTAAAACATTTAATCTTATTTAAGAGGTATGGAGTTTTAGAACGGTTTTGATAGGCAAGTATATTCTAGCAAGAGAGACTTTATATTGATTGGATTAATTTTCCCACACTATCAAATGCAAAGATTTTTTTTTTTTTTTTTATATGAGGGGCGTTGAGTGTATGCTACATATTTAAAAAAAATTAAAATTCGAGTGGAAATTTTGTGTATAGAACTTTTTTACACCAACAAGTGTAGGAGAGGTCAATTTCTTCCTTTGGATCTCAAAAAGAGATAGAAAGGAAAAGAATTGTTGTCATAGATTGTCACGCCCCAATTTTGAGTCCCTAGATCGGATTTGCAATGTGGCACGCCGCAAATATGTGTAGTAATGTTTAAGGTATTAGTGATTTTAGGAATTGGATCCGAGTCGTGGCATAGATGATGTCCAAATATTGAGTTTTTGTGGAAAAATTCTGTGTTATAAAAATTCATTGGACGCATAAGCTGCCTGACATCTAAATAAATTATCTCTAGGAGGCTATGTAACTAAAAAAACACGTTGAAATTTAATCTGCTAAAACAGTTTTGCAATTGGGAAATTTGCCAAATTAGTCCCTAACATTTACCAAAAACACTTTTGTAGTCCCTGACATATAAAATCAGCCAAAATTGTCCTTCACATTTAAATTGTGATCCAATTTGGTCCTAATGCTCATTTTTGCTCCTTTCTCCAGCTAAAACTAGCACGCCCCTCTCACGTGGTCATATTTTCAAGGGCAAAATTGGAAAACACAAATCCCAGATCCACTGAGGACGATCCCTGACCTCACGATCTTTATCTTGCTTCGACTCTCTAAGGATAGGCTCACCACAACGGTGACTGAGTTCACCTGAATATAAGCATATTTGGAGGTGATCAGAGGCCGGAGAGCCGAGAATAGACACGCAGTGTAGAGATTCACCCGGGATTCCTCCTGGGTCCGGGTTAGTTTCCGGAGGGAAAGCAGAGCCTCCTCTTGCTCGAACACTTGAGAGCTCCGGAGCTTGGTCATGAACTTGTCTTCTTCGAGGGAGCTAGAGTGACACAAGGACTCAATATCTGAGGAGGACGAAGAAGAGCAGCAACAATAGGGGCGGGTGGTTAAAGGTAGAGGAGTGGTGGGCCTGTTGATGACAGTGGCGGCCGTCACGGATTCCTTGGAGTTGGCGGAAACTTGACTAGGCGTTCGAGTCAGCTCGATTTCTTGGGAAGAGAACTTTGATAATTGATGATTAGGCTTATGTTGGGAACGGGAAGTGAGCAATAAGGTACGAATGAGGTTATGAGCGGAGCAGAAATCGAAGGGTTTGGGAGGAGGGGTAAAGAGAGTAAAATGGCACCAGCTGAGAACAGCGGACTTGAGGGTGAGGTTAGGAATGAGGGTGGAGAAATCAAGAACAGAGCTATCAGGGAGGGTGGGCCTGAAGTTGAGGGACTTGCAGGCATCGATGTAGTTATGCTCGAAGGAGTGGCCGGAGAAGACAATAACGGGGTCAACCATGAGGGAGCCAGGATGGGGCAAACGAATTCTGGAGGAGGTTGGATTTTTTGCTTTGGGGATTTCTCAAAGTGGATTTTCCACTTGGGTAGCTGCTTCTGCTTGGCGCCACTACCCATCTCCCTTTTCCATTGCTATTTTGATCCTGAAAAGGTTTTCATATGTGAGGGATATTACGGATCGATTGGGAGATTTCAAATCGGGTAGGTATTGCTGATGATGATAATGATGATAGCAGTAATCTTATCAACTTTGAAAGGGGAATTGTATTGCTGATTACAATTGGGGACATGATGATGATAAGATTCTGCCGCTAGCTGATGAATCTCTCTCTCTCTTTGTCTCTCTCAGTGCACAAATTGCTACACAGTGTAATAGACTAGCCAGTTGAGTAAAGCTTTTGTTTTCCAATTTTGCCCTTGAAAATATGACCACGTGAGAGGGGCGTGCTATTTTTAGTCGGAAAAAGGAGCAAAAACGAGCATTAGGACCAAATTGAATTACAATTTAAATGTGAAGGACAATTTTGGCTGATTTTATATGTTAGGGACTAAAAAAGTGTTTTTGATAAATGTTAGGGACCAATTTGACAAATTTTCCTTTGCAATTATAACTTTGTTCGGCTGAATTTCATTTCGTGCCCTCACTACTTTACATCAATTTAGACTCTGCTTCTCCTCTTTTTTTTATTGGCAAAGTTATTAGAAATGAGGTTCTAGATTGCCAAATAAATAAACAGGGTGCGACTTATGCATGTAACAAATAAATTTTGCGTAGTTACCCTTGAGGGTATCAGTTGCAGCAAGCAAGCAGATTTTGTACAAAAAGCACTTATGCCTACTCCTACACCCTAGAAAATTGAATATTTTCATCGATTTGAAAAGCTGCCTACTCCTACATAACGGTTTAAAATAAGTTCAAAGAATACAGCGAAACATTATGACATGTTATTTGAAATACTCATTATTTACACATATTAACTTATTTACATCGTCAACGCATTTTTCAATCACTTTTTTTTAATCTCATATATATCGTATTAAAAAAGTGTTACGATATTTTTAAAAAAATTTATTCCAATTCTCAAGTAGTTCAAATCCATTCTATCTCTTTCTGTGACCAATTTTCCATGCCTTGTGACGAGGACATGCAAGCTGTCTGTCAAGTTCTAGATGATTTAATGTTTGTTTTATTATCTAGAACAAACATTAAATCATCCTCATCAGCTTTGGTGATGTAACCGATATGACCTCATTGTTACGATGTCAGCTTGTATGTCAATAAGATGACCTCTTGTCGTTTTTGCTGTGAGCTATGTTGGCTGGTTCAGAAATAATTACAAGCTCAGGGTTGTTGACTCTGCAACTTTTTATCCCATCATCCTTCATGTTGCATACCCACCTCAATCATTATCTATTGAAGACGGTGACTGGTACATTCCAAAAGGAAACAAAAAATAAAATAAGAAAAAGAATGATCTACAGGCACAAACCTAACTTTGAAGATAGATATTTTAAATTTTCAAAAATTTTATTCGAATGAAAAATCAAAAAGTTTGAAGCCATCTCTCACACCATTTAGGTGCATCTATTTTGACTATTTTCCATAGCTGGGAATGTGTCGAGGGACCAGGAAAATACGTTTTGAATTTGTAAGCGGCTAAAATCTTTATTTTGTATGTAAGGAGCTAAGATTTAACACCTGTCAAATGTGAAGAACAATTGTTATCATTTACTCCAAATTTTTTTCTTACTTAGATAATGCTTCAAACTTTTTCGTTTGAGAGCATTTTGTTCTTATGACTTATATTATTCTGGTTACATCAAAACACTTGGATATGCTATATTACATTTCAAAAACTTGCTTCTGAGCACTAAAGTAGATTATGTTTCAGTCATAATTAGTTTGCAATTTTAATGATACCATCTTACGATTAGGTTCATGTTCAAGAACACATTAACCTACCGACTGGTTCATGTGTATGCATTAAACATAATTAAGCATATATACTATAAAAAACATGTAGTATCACATGTATAGTATTATGCTTGCCTTTCTTAAGTTCCCCACCTTAATTGATGTATTTGTTTGATGATGTGTATGCGTGGGACTTTTGTATCCATAAAATTATCAAAACCCCATGAACGAGACTAACCAATGTTTGTCCATATCTACAGGCAATTATTAATCTCCACAAATTAATTAATACTCCATTTTGTAAGACAATGAATTACTTATTTTACTGGGAGGGCATAGTTGCCAAACTTAATTATTTATTAGAGTGAAAACACACATTCAAGAAGGAAAGTGATGCGAATTAGAAAGTTTAAAGTCTAATTATGCAATTAAAGTTACACATGTTATGTTTTAATATCGAGCGATTAGGGTTAATTTTGAACCCTCCCACTTACATTATTTAAAAAAAAAAAGTTACGTTTTTAATAAATTTTGACAAACTCTCTATTGGTGTGCTAATCGTTAACAGCAGTGCGAATTGAATAAAAGAAAACGTTGCTGAATTGAACAACTGGTACTCGTTTCAGTCCCATCCATGCATAAGGATATTTTTTTACCTTGGACAAAACTGCACATATCACGTGTATCGGTAATCTGAAATAATTTATAGCCACTACTTTCTAGACGAACAAATTAATAAAACTGTCCCTATTTCAAATACTAAAGGACAATTCTGTTTCACCTTCCATGTTGTCACAAGACCATTATAAATGGGACTTGAACACATTGAGCACAACACACAAAATCAAGGCAAAGCAGATCAGCTTATTCGGCTTTGCTTCATCAAAAGAAAGTAAGAGACGAAAGGGAAATTGAGAGTGATGGAGGTGATTGATGTTCTTCGCATGAATGGAGGGATTGGAGATACAAGTTATGCAAACAACTCATTGGTTCAGGTAACACTAAACTATATTGTACTTGATCTTAATTCTGCCCCATATTTTTGACAATTTAGTGAATCATTTTCTTCGCTGCACTTTTTCATATAATTTTTTAGCGTCTATTTGGTTCTCTCGGATCAATTTTAATCTTCAAATTTGGCACCCAAGTTTCTATCTTGGTCTTCATTGTTTAAGTGCATAGTCTTTTAATTAATTCACTACCAATTTGGAGAAAGAAGGAAACCAATTTGATTAGTAATTTTTTACCTTCAATTTGGACATGCAGCAAAAGGTGATACTAATGACCAGGCCAATAACACAAGCAGCCATTACTGATCTCTACTGCAGCCTCTTCCCCAAAAGCATCAGCATTGCAGACTTGGGATGTTCATCTGGACCTAACACTTTTCTGGCAGTTTCTGAGCTTATCAAAACTGTCGAGAAGAAACGCAAAATTTTAGGACAAAAATCTCCGGAATATCATGTATATCTGAATGATCTTCCTAGCAATGATTTCAACACCATTTTCAAGTCTGTGCCACGGTTTCAAGAAAATCTGAAGCTGCAGATGGAATCAGAGTTTGGACCATGTGTTTTCGCTGGAGTTCCTGGTTCATTCTACCAAAGGCTCTTCCCCGCCAAAAGTCTTCATTTTGTTCACTCTTCGTATAGTCTTCAATGGCTATCCCAAGTATGTCTTCCCCATTTTCTTTTATATAACATTCATAATGTTTTCATTGATTATAAGTAACGTTGATTTTGCTTCTTAGGTCCCTGAATTGGAAGAGGTTAACAAAGGAAACATTTACATGGCATGTTCAAGCCCTCCAAGTGTGATAAAGGCATACATCGATCAGTTTGAGAAGGATTTCTCGACTTTCCTGAGCTGCCGAGCAGAAGAATTGGTAACTGGTGGCCGCATGGTTTTGACAATTTTGGGGAGAAAAAGTGAAGATCCTTGTAGCAAGGATGGTTGCTATATTTGGGACCTTTTAGCTCTGGCCCTTAAGCAGATGATTTCTGAGGTACATATCTGAATATATTTTGAATAACCTTAGGAAAATTGTCTAAATTGCTTGCAATGCACACTGGGTTTCAGCATAGAACAATTTTTGTTTACTTTCAAACCACTAAACAAATTAGAAATTAGGTTTAATCGAGTTTTATACAAAGAAGTTAATACGCTTGCAATCTTTAAACCAGACATCCGAGTTGTCAATCGTAGAAGTAAAAGAGTTGTACTTTTAAATTCTCAAATTACAAAATGTAACTAGCAGAAGTAGAATAATACTTATGAATTCTTAATTGTGCATAGTACTTTAAAGAGAGGACATATGTTCAGAAACAAGTTATGCGTGGTCGGAATTGATTGATTTTGAGGGGTCAGAAATTGGAAGAACCAAATCTTACAATTTTGATAACATTACTACATATTTAGTTAGGATTTCTCCACATGTTTGTATGATCCTCGAGTGATTAAAGATATTAATTAGACAACTTCATGTCGACATAACAACTTTGACCGCTTAAACAAAGTATTTAGCAAGGATTCTATGGATTGGTGCTAACAAATCAACACCACGATGCAGGGCCTAATTGAAGAAAAGAAACTAGATTCATTCAATATCCCACAATACACACCATCACCTGCAGAAGTAAGATCACTTGTTGAGATGGAAGGGTCTTTTACGGTTGATCGTCTCGAGGCAACTGAGATACATTGGAATGCACATGATAGTGAATATTTTGAATTTGATGAATTCAAGGATGGTGGATATAATGTTGCCAAATGCATGAGAGCTGTGGCTGAACCCTTGCTTGTTAGTCACTTTGGTGAGGGAATAATAGAAGAAGTGTTCTCCAGGTACAAGAAAATACTTTCTGATCGCATGTCCAAAGAGAAGACTCAGTTCATCAATGTGATTGTCTCCTTGGCTAAAAGGGCATGATAATATGCAATGTCTTCCCCTAAGAACTACACCTTGACAATGGTTTGTTATGAAATTTCTTTGCCTATACCTGCAAAGAAGCAGTCAAAAGGGACCCGAAAAGGGGGTCCATTGTCATGCTGTACTTTAGTCGGTCATTTTTTCGTGCAATAAAAGATTACGTCGATTGCTGTTGTTGTATTGGTAAAACAATGTCTTTTACCAATTTGCTTCGTAGATGTATTAAACATAATGAAAACAATCTTACCATTGATCTTCGAGGTTATCTTTTTATTGCCAAGGTTTAATGGTAAAGTTTGAAACAAATATCCACTGCCAAATACATTAAGTTTTTATGGGATTCAGAGTTTCAAAATGGTTTTGTTACGTGATAATGAAAATACATCGAAAGTGTCTAGCAAAGAGTCCAATATGTAAGTCAGAAACCCAACTCTGACCCAAAAACTTAAACTGTTTGGTCTCGGGTCCTTAGTTTCGGGTTCTTAGTTACATCTAAACCCTTCTTTAACCTGTAGACTTTATTTTTTTGGCCTTTTTTCACATAACTTGTAGGTTGTTCAATATATACTTCCTCTTCAATAATTCCATTCAAAAAGTAGATTTCACATCCATTTGATAAATATTTCAAGAATTATTGGCAGCAATAAATAAACATGCGAGCAGTATCAAGTCTGGCAACTGGAGCAAAAATTTCAAATTAATCAATACTTGTCTTTTGCTTGTATCATTTAACCACCAATCTTACTTTGTAACGGTCTATCTCTCTAATTGGCTTGTACTTGGTCTTGTAGACCCATTTGACACCAATTAACTTCTTCCTATATGGAAGTGTGATCAACTCCCATGTCTTATTTTTCTCAATTGCATGTGTCTCCTCATCCATTATTTGACTCCAATGATCACCCATGACAGCCTCCTCTAAGGTAACTCGGTCCAATGATCACCCATTGGCTTGTACTTGGTTTTGTGAAGCTCTATCATAAAAATTTTTCATCCCTTTTATCTTTTTCATTTTTATTCTACCTCCATCGATTCCAAAGATGTAAGGAAGCTGGGGAAGATTTTTTCAAACTTATTTTGCTTATACTTTCTCCAAAAGTAATTAGTTCTGTTCAATTCTTTTCCGGACTTGATTCTATAGTCTGCTCATCTGAGATGCAGTTTTGTACCATAACATCCTTAAGGAAGGGGAAGTTGCCAAATGCTTACTATTCTTATGTTTGTTGTGTTATAGAAGGATGAAATGTGTGAGAATGTCGATGTATTCAAATTATCATAAAACTTGATTTTATCTATTAGATATTATAATTCTAATATGTACTAAATTTATGAGATTGGTTTGATTGTTGGTTGCAATGTGTGAAAATGGTGATGTATGGATTTTGATTACAATATCTCTACTAATATTAATTGAAAAGCAGGTTTTTTTATATTGGAAAATAGGTTGATATTAATTGGAAATCAATTTTTTTTTATTGGAAAACAGGTTTTTTTTTTTTTTTTTTAGGTTGGGTACCCAGAGACATTAGGAGTGGGTTAGGATCGCAAAATAGTTGATCCGATATATTAGGGTCGGGTTATGTTACTACATGCAATGCCTGGAGACCTGTATGGTGTTATTAACTTTGTCATCGTTTGAATTACCTTTTACTATCACATTACATGTTAGTTTACCATATTCCAAAAAAGATATATACTTTATTTTGTGTAATTATGAATTTTAAATTATACTGATAGCTACCATAATTGTAGTAATGTATTTTTTTTTAAAATTTCCATCACTTCTCCGACAAACTGATCTTAAAAGTGTAAAACTATATTCTTCGAAATTAATTGTTACAAACAAATATAATAAATTTTTCGTTATTTGCACAAATATGGACTGCACCTTGATCAGTAGTTGTACATAAAGAGTGAGCAGGCTTTCGTCTATCATGTTAGTACTTGATTTATATATATATATATATATATATATATATATGTATCCACCATTTCGCCTACGGTGCCATTGACCAGCCAAATTATGTTAGTGAGCTTGTTTAAGTACGTCTGTCCTATTTTATTGATGATTTATAGGTTGGATTATATTGAGTATTGGATAATATGCGTATAAAGGATTATACGGCCAATATCGTATTTCTCTTATTCTTCTCCCATGATGGGTGGGATAAGGGCTGCAGACACTAGCGGCTGCAATGGAAGGTAGGGAGTGACCCGCTTCCTCCCCAAAATTTTAGAAATTCTTCTATAACTCTTTAAAAATTTGTAAATGTTTCATATATATCCTTGAAGAAATTAGGTTTTGCCCCCTTCTCCAAAATTTTAAAAGTCCTTTTATCTCTCTTTAAAATATTAAAAGTTTCACTTATATCCCAATGAATATTATTATGTTTTTGTCCGTCAAATTTTTTACAAGAAAAAAAGAGAATGACGTCTTCACAAATTTCGGCCCCCAATCTCCCAAGCTCTAGTTCTGCCAGTGGTTGCAGAGGTAGGAAGTGGTGGATATTGTGGTTTTTCAAAATCGCCCCAAAACTCTAATAATAACACCTAAAAGAAAAACTCCGTTAGAAAATATTTTTTTAAAAATATAAAAAAATACAGCAAAGTTTTATTAAGTGTTCCAAAAACATCTAATCCAATTGGACATGTTTTTTTATTTCGCACGTTTTATGGTTATCGAAAAAAGAATAATTTAAAACTCAAATTACTTGAACCAATATTACTATATAATTCCTATATGTTAGGCCAAGTGTAGTTTTTTCACACCATGAACATATTACTCCCAGAAAGACCAAAACGAAACTCCACCCTCCACATAGACGAATCAGGCTGGCCTAAACTTTGTGCCAATCGTCCAATTTGGGGTCTACAATAAACTTTTAATCGCATTGTGTGCTCCAGAAGCAGAGAAAGGCCTCAATGGAAGAATGTGGTTTTGGTCTATAAGCATTTTGTCTACCTACACACTCAACCCTCAAAACTTATTAACCCTAAACAAGGGGGAAAAGAGGTAACTTAATGCTCATTAAATTTCTTCTTTTTCCTTCTTTCTTCCATTCCTAAAATGTATACCAAATATCAGACACTCCAAAGAGTTGAAGATATCTGTATGCTCCTGCCGCTTCACTTCCTTTGAGATATTCATTTGAGTACCCAAAATTTGGGCACCATAGGCGACATTTGTCCGCTTAGCCAAATTTCAACATTTCTATTCAATAAAAGCGTCTATTAGTTCTTATAACCCTAAATGCTAGGATATTTGTTTCAATTATGGGTTAGATATAGAAAAATTTCTCTACTATAATATTTATTAGGGTCAGTTAGATTGCAATATTTTGCTTTGAGATCATTTAGCCAATTAGTGTTGAATCTTAGGGTATTAGTACAAAAGTCGTTTATAAACATGTGAAAATCAATTAAGAAGATCATAACAATTGTTATGAACTGGATATGGACAGTTCAAATAAGATTTTATTCTTGAACAAGAATCCATTTTTGATTTATTTCATCTGTGTCATGTCTAGAACAGGGAAAGATACACCTTACACCACGATTTTAAATTAGAAGAGAAATTTCAAAAAATGACTAATCTATTCACTCTATCAATAATCGAGTCGAATCTAGTACATCATAAGGGATTTGACTTTTCTATTGATTCCTATGTATTGGATTAAAAACAATTCTTAAATGAGGTATTCAACTCTAGGGATGAATCGAAAAAGAAATCTTTATTGGTTCTATTTTTTATTTTTTTTATGAAGAGAATGAATCTTTTTCTCAAATCCTCCGTAACTCAGAATTCTCTATTTCTCTAGCCAGTTCCGCTCTACCTTTTTTTTCCTGATGTAAAATCAGACATGTATCCGACACAGTCTTGGTGGTTGTGGTACTTGATACTGGTGCTTGTCCTTTTCAATGCCAGATTGCTTACTTCTTACGCTGATGCACATTATGGTTCATAACATGACCTAACTTTGATGATGTTAGCATTATTGTTGGATTCAAATAGAACAAACTTGTGGTTGTTAAGCTGTAGTTCTTTGCAGGACCATTTGTCTTTAATGCCCTTCTGCATAGAATTGCAAATATCAATGGCCTATATCACTGGCATCTAATTAGTGACAGGATTTTGATGAATATGCATTGTTCTCCTTTCAGAATCTTGACGTCCAATTCTGAAATGTCTTCTCTTTCTCTCTTTCATATTCTCAGGAGGAGGGTTCTTCAAGCATTAACTCCAGACCGGAGTGAATCATTGAACACTTATTTTTCCTACCAAAAGGGAAAGGGAAAAAACAACTAGGAAATCATATTCCATGGAAAACCATGATAAATTATTGAACCACATTTGCAGGCAAAATGCCAAATGTTGCTGCTCCCAAATATAGAAGTATGTGCATTGATCACGTGACCTGTCCCTCAATTTCTTACATTGATTTCAACATTAGATTGGAAATATTACGTACACGCGATGGTTTGCAACCTTTTTCAACATAATGATGTGAATATTGAGAAGACAGAATAACTATTCTTTTTTACACCGATTGGTAGTGGAGAAGTTTTTTGCACTTTTTATGAAATTGGTGTGTGTTTGGATCGCACCTTTTTTTTCAAATTTTTTTGCTTGTATCATACGCACATTTTTCATTTTTTTTTATCTTACACAAACATCACATCAAATGAGTGTTATAGTATTTTTTTTTCAAAAAATTATCCTAAATAATCTTCTATCCAAACACACTGGTGTCACTTATCATAGTTGCTAGTTATAGTCGACTCTTTTTTCTTTTGGGGTTTTTGGATGTAGTCATTACTCTACTACTCCAGTTTTTATTTTTAAATCATAGTACAATTGGGTGACAACTATATGTTTTAAAGGTACGTAGATTATTGGTTGACGTTACTGATCTAGTCATTGTATAATTGATTTGAATGATTTGATCGGGTATGATATGGGTGGAATGCAAAAGCAAAAAAATTGTTCAATTACATTCCACTGGTCTATGAATCATCCAGAATTGATTCTGATCTGATTGTACAAATTTTAACTCCATAATTATTTCAAAGATTGATTTAATTGGATTCTCCATTGTTTAGGGAAAAAAAATTCGAATCATATATCCAATTCCCATGATGTTCGTTTGTTTTAACCAATCTTAACTGTTTCACAGCAAATGACGCATCATTTCAAGTCACTCCTAAGTACCTGTTTGATAACATAAAAAAAGTGCTGAAACTGAATTCATTCAGACATTCAAATGTTGTGGGTGTTTGATAAATAAAAATTCACCTGCTGAACTTATTAAGTGGTGCTGAATTTGTTTGTATTTTTTTCAGCACAAGAATCGTAGCTGAATGCTTAATTTGATAAGAATCAAGAGATTTACTTCAACTACTTTATCTTATCTACCAACTATATCCCTGTTTGTTAATTACATTCAAAATCCTTATATAATTAAACAACCTAATATTTCCTATTCAAAATCCTTATCTAATTAAACAAAACAACCTTGATATTCTCTATTCAAAATTTTTTTTAACAATAGTATTTTTTTTGCAGTAATTTTCATCCACAAACGTTTATATTTTGATATATATTTTTTTTCTACATATAAATATTATTTATGTGATGCAGCTTATCCACACACACGTGGCTTTATGACACCATATCGAAATATTAGATATTGGTTGTCTGATTTTCAAAATGCTTCTCGTCCAAGATCAAAAGAAGAACGTTTTAACCAAGCACATGCAAGATTGAGAAATGTAACTGAACGTGCTTTTAGAGTATTAAAAGCTCGTTTTCCCATTCTCAAAACGATGAAACCATACCCTTTTCCCACACAAAGAAACATTGTCATTGTATGCATTGCTCTTCACAATCATTGTCATTTTCATACCTAACAATTTTAAGTTAATTAAATCATAGGTTTTATTTCCTTTTTGGATTAAAAGATAGAAGGGCAAAATTGTACAATCTAGCTTATTAAGCATTAAATTATGAATATTTATCGAACAGTATAAATAGATTCAGTATTAAGATTCAGACATTCATATATCTCTTTTCAGTGCTTAAAATTCAGCAAATTAATTATTTCAGAATTCAGAATTCAGAATTCAGAATTCAGTGTTATCAAACGGAGCCTAAGACTCCTAAACCAGACTGGAAATGCCCAGTTGAAAGGAACCAAATATAATCAACAACAAAGATTTACCACTAAATTTTACTTATCAGTTGGCTAGCTCCAGATGAATAGCAATTTGGCTCTTCATTTTATTTAATTTCATGCATTTGTATGATGCATATGTCTAAGGGAAAGTATTGCCAATTTAAATAACTTCCAGATTTTCCTACATTCTATTTCGTAATTCAAGCATTATGGTACATGGTGCATGTGGTTTATAAAAAAAAAAAAATTTAAAAGGAGCAACCTACAAATGCGAAATATGCGAATGATTTCTCAATAATTGCTCAGTCTTTAAGTAAACTACTTTCTTCAAATCGCAGTACAATATGCGAAATATGCGAATGATTTCTCAATAATTGCTTATCATGTTAGGGTGGTTATCTATATTTAACCTCAGGTGAAAACCATCACCTATTAAACCCAAGATCTATATGGTGATCATTAAGAAACAAATTAACATTAAAATAGCGGAAGTGTACCTGAATCCATGTTGACAAACTTAATACTTGAATCCTTAGAGAGTTTGGGGTGGCCTTCCAGGTCAACACGTATTTACCCTTTCCTTTGAGAGAGCCCTTTAGTTTCTCTCTGGTATCTTTCCTGATGATGAGATATCAGGGAAGAGCTATTTTATGGTATTAGGAAATACGACAACTAGAATGATACCTATGACCTGGGGACCATAACCATATTTATAGGTAACAGTCCTGTTACCTTTTGGAACCCTATTTCAGCCCATCATAGAAATAGGAGCCCTTAAGTCTCTACACATTAAAGGCCCACATCCTATTAGATACATTAAGTCCAAACTATATTTGATCACTTTAATTGGGCTTTGATCACTTTAATTGGGCTTAACCTTAATTGACAGTTTGCAACACATAATTATTCACATATAAGTCCAATGTTGGATTAAGGATCCAACATATCAAACGTACTTTAAAGTTCAGGGAATCCTATGACGAGTTTTCACTTACAGAAGGTCTGTCTATCAGAAGGGAACATTTGATGGACAACAACTAGGAAATTCCAACCAATACACACACACACACACACACACATATATATATATATATATATATATATATATGTATGGGGGGAGGGAGTGTAAGCGAGAGGTTTCGGGTTCGAGTTCTCCCGCTTACACTTATAGAGACATAGACACAACAAGAGAATGGTAGTTAAAACATTTAATCTTATTTAAGAGGTATGGAGTTTTAGAACGGTTTTGATAGGCTAGTATATTCTAGCAAGAGAATATACATATTGATTGATTGGATTAATTTTCCCACACTATCAAATGCAAAGATTTTTTTTGTTTTATATGAGGGGCCTTGAATGTATGCTACATATTTAAAAAAAAATTAAAATTCGAGTGTAAATTTTGCGTATAGAACTTTTTTACACCAACAAGTGCAGGAAAGGTTAATTTCTTCCTTTGGATCTCAAAAAGAGATAGAACGGAAAAGAATTGTTTGGAAAAATTCTCTGTGTTATAAAAATTCATTGGACGCATAAGCTGCCTGACATCTAAATAAATTATCTCTAGGAGGCTATGTAACTAAAAAAACACGTTGAAATTTAATCTGCTAAAACAGTTTTGCAATTTTAAAACTTTGTTCGGCTGAATTTCATTTCATGCCCTCACTACTTTACATCAATTTAGACTCTGCTTCTCCCCCTTTTTTTATTGGCAAAGTTATTAGAAATGAGGTTCTAGATTGCCAAATTAATAAACAGGGTGCGACTTATGCATTTAACAAATAAATTTTGCCTAGTTACCCTTGAGGGTATCAGTTGCAGCAAGCAAGCAGATTTTGTACAAAAAGCACTTATGCCTACTCCTACACCCGAGAAAATTGAATATTTTCATCGATTTGAAAAGCTGCCTGCTCCTACATAACGGTTTAAAATAAGTTCAAAGAATACAGCGAAACATTATGACATGTTATTTGAAATACTCATTATTTACACATATTAACTTATTTACATCGTCAACGCATTTTTCAATCATTTTTTTTTAATCTCATATACATCGTATTAAAAAAGTGTTACGATATTTTTTAAAAAATTTATTCCAATTCTCAAGTAGTTCAAATCCATTCTATCTCTTTCTGTGACCAATTTTCCATGCCTTGTGACGAGGACATGCAAGCTGTCTGTCAAGTTCTAGATGATTTAATGTTTGTTTTATTATCTAGAACAAACATTAAATCATCCTCATCAGCTTTGGTGATGTAACCGATATGACCTCATTGTTACGATGTCAGCTTGTATGTCAATAAGATGACCTCTTGTCGTTTTTGCTGTGAGCTATGTTGGCTGGTTCAGAAATAATTACAAGCTCAGGGTTGTTGACTCTGCAACTTTTTATCCCATCATCCTTCATGTTGCATACCCACCTCAATCATTATCTATTGAAGACGGTGACTGGTACATTCCAAAAGGAAACAAAAAATAAAATAAGAAAAAGAATGATCTACAGGCACAAACCTAACTTTGAAGATAGATATTTTAAATTTTCAAAAATTTTATTCGAATGAAAAATCAAAAAAGTTTGAAGCCATCTCTCACACCAAGTAGGTGCATCTATTTTGACTATGTTCCACGAAAATATAGCTGGGACTGTGTCGAGGGACCAGGAAAATACGTTTTGAATTTGTAAGCGGCTAAAATCTTTATTTTGTATGTAAGGAGCTAAGATTTAACACCTGTAAAATGTGAAGAACAATTGTTATCATTTACTCCAAATTTTTTTCTTACTTAGATAATGCTTCAAACTTTTTCGTTTGAGAGCTAGCATTTTGTTCTTATGACTTATATTATTCTGGTTACATCAAAACACTTGGATATGCTATATTACATTTCAAAAACTTGCTTCTGAGCACTAAAGTGGATTATGTTTCAGTCATAATTAGTTTGCAATTTTAATGATACCATCTTACGATTATGCTGTCTTAGACAGTTGGTAGGTTCATGTTCAAGAACACATTAACCTACCGACTGGTTCATGTGTATGCATTAAACATAATTAAGCATATATACTATAAAAAACATGTATAGTATTATGCTTGCCTTTCTTAAGTTCCCCACCTTAATTGATGTATTTGTTTGATGATGTGTATGCGTGGGACTTTTGTATCCATAAAATTATCAAAACCCCATGAACGAGACTAACCAATGTTTGTCCATATCTACAGGCAATTATTAATCTCCACAAATTAATTAATACTCCATTTTGTAAGACAATGAATTACTTATTTTAATTACTGGGAGGGCATAGTTGCCAAACTTAATTATTTATTAGAGTGAAAACACACATTCAAGAAGGAAAGTGATGCGAATTAGAAAGTTTAAAGTCTAATTATGCAATTAAAGTTACACATGTTATGTTTTAATATCGAGCGATTAGGGTTAATTTTGAACCCTCCCACTTACATTATTTTAAAAAAAAAAGTTACGTTTTTAATAAATTTTGACAAACTCTCTATTGGTGTGCTAATCGTTAACAGCAGTGCGAATTGAATAAAAGAAAACGTTGCTGAATTGAACACGTAGAGCACTCGGAGTCGTTACTGCTACAACTGGTACTCGTTTCAGTCCCATCCATGCATAAGGATATTTTTTTACCTTGGACAAAACTGCACATATCACGTGTATCGGTAATCTGAAATAATTTATAGCCACTACTTTCTAGACGAACAAATTAATAAAACTGTCCCTATTTCAAATCCTAGAGGACAATTCTGTTTCACCTTCCATGTTGTCACAAGACCATTATAAATGGGACTTGAACACATTGAGCACAACACACAAAATCAAGGCAAAGCAGATCAGCTTATTCGGCTTTGCTTCATCAAAAGAAAGTAAGAGACGAAAGGGAAATTGAGAGTGATGGAGGTGATTGATGTTCTTCGCATGAATGGAGGGATTGGAGATACAAGTTATGCAAACAACTCATTGGTTCAGGTAACACTAAACTATATTGTACTTGATCTTAATTCTGCCCCATATTTTTGACAATTTAGTGAATCATTTTCTTCGCTGCACTTTTTCATATAATTTTTGAGCGTCTATTTGGTTCTCTCGGATCAATTTTAATCTTCAAATTTGGCACCCAAGTTTCTATCTTGGTCTTCATTGTTTAAGTGCATAGTCTTTTAATTAATTCACTACCAATTTGGAGAAAGAAGGAAACCAATTTGATTAGTAATTTTTTACCTTCAATTTGGACATGCAGCAAAAGGTGATACTAATGACCAGGCCAATAACAGAAGCAGCCATTACTGATCTCTACTGCAGCCTCTTCCCCAAAAGCATCAGCATTGCAGACTTGGGATGTTCATCTGGACCTAACACTTTTCTGGCAGTTTCTGAGCTTATCAAAACTGTCGAGAAGAAACGCAAAATTTTAGGACAAAAATCTCCGGAATATCATGTATATCTGAATGATCTTCCTAGCAATGATTTCAACACCATTTTCAAGTCTGTGCCACGGTTTCAAGAAAATCTGAAGCTGCAGATGGAATCAGAGTTTGGACCATGTGTTTTCGCTGGAGTTCCTGGTTCATTCTACCAAAGGCTCTTCCCCGCCAAAAGTCTTCATTTTGTTCACTCATCGTATAGTCTTCAATGGCTATCCCAAGTATGTCTTCCCCATTTTCTTTTATATAACATTCATAATGTTTTCATTGATTATAAGTAACGTTGATTTTTCTTCTTAGGTCCCTGAATTGGAAGAGGTTAACAAAGGAAACATTTACATGGCATGTTCAAGCCCTCCAAGTGTGATAAAGGCATACATCGATCAGTTTGAGAAGGATTTCTCGACTTTCCTGAGCTGCCGAGCAGAAGAATTGGTAACTGGTGGCCGCATGGTTTTGACAATTTTGGGGAGAAAAAGTGAAGATCCTTGTAGCAAGGATGGTTGCTACATTTGGGACCTTTTAGCTCTGGCCCTCAAGCAGATGATTTCTGAGGTACATATCTGAATATATGTTGAATAACCTTAGGAAAATTGTCTAAATTGCTTGCAATGCACACTGGGTTTCAGCATAGAACAATTTTTGTTTACTTTCAAACCACTAAACAAATTAGAAATTAGGTTTAATCGAGTTTTATACAAAGAAGTTAATACGCTTGCAATCTTTAAACCAGACATCCGAGTTGTCAATCGTAGAAGTAAAAGAGTTGTACTTTTAAATTCTCAAATTACAAAATGTAACTAGCAGAAGTAGAATAATACTCATGAATTCTTAATTGTGCATAGTACTTTAAAGAGAGGACATATGTTCAGAAACAAGTTATGCGTGGTCGGAATTGATTGATTTTGAGGGGTCAGAAATTGGAAGAACCAAATCTTACAATTTTGATAACATTACTACATATTTAGTTAGGATTTCTCCACATGTTTGTATGATCCTCGAGTGATTAAAGATATTAATTAGACAACTTCATGTCGACATAACAACTTTGACCGCATAAACAAAGTATTTAGCAAGGATTCTATGGATTGGTGCTAACAGATCAACATCACGATGCAGGGCCTAATTGAAGAAAAGAAACTAGATTCATTCAATATCCCACAATACACACCATCACCTGCAGAAGTAAGATCACTTGTTGAGATGGAAGGGTCTTTTACGGTTGATCGTCTCGAGGCAACTGAGATACATTGGAATGCACATGATAGTGAATATTTTGAATTTGATGAATTCAAGGATGGTGGCTATAATGTTGCCAAATGCATGAGAGCTGTGGCTGAACCCTTGCTTGTTAGTCACTTTGGTGAGGGAATAATAGAAGAAGTGTTCTCCAGGTACAAGAAAATACTTTCTGATCGCATGTCCAAAGAGAAGACTCAGTTCATCAATGTGATTGTCTCTTTGGCTAAAAGGGCATGATAATATGCAATGTGTTCCCCTAAGAACCACACCTTGACAATGGTTTGTTATGAAATTTCTTTGCAAAGAAGCAGTCAAAAGGGACCCGAAAAGGGGGTCCATTGTTATGCTGTACTCTAGTCGTTCATTTTTCGTGCAATAAAAGATTATTGTCGATTGCTGTTGTTGTATTGGTAAAACAATGTCTTTTACCAATTTGCTTCGTAGATGTATTAAACATAATGAAAAAAATCTTACCATTGATCTTTGAGATTATCTTTTTATTGCCAAGGTTTAATGGTAAAGTTTGAAACAAATATCCACTGCCAGATACATTAAGATACATTAAGCTTTTCTGGGATTCAGAGTTTCAAAATGTGTTTATTACGTGATAATGAAAATACCTCGAGAGTGTCTACCAAAAAGTCCAATATGTAAGTCAGAAACTCAATTCTGACCCAAAAACTGAAACTGTTTGGTCTCGGGTCCTTAGTTTCGGGTCCTTAGTTACATCTAAACCCTTCTTTAACCTGTAGACTTTATTTTTTTGGCCTTTTTTCACATAACTTGTAGGTTGCTCGACATATACTTTCTCTTCAATAATTCCATTCAAAAAGCAGATTTCACAACCATTTGATAAATATTTCAAGAATTATTGGCAGCAATAGATATAATCATGCGAGCAGTATCAAGTCTGGCAACTGGAACAAAAATTTCAAATTAATCAATACTTGCCTTTTGCTTGTATCCTTTAACCACCAATTTTACTTTGTAACGGTCTATCTCACTAATTGGCTTGTACTTGGTCTTGTAGACCCACTTGACACCAATGAACTTCTTCCTATATGGAAGTGTGATCAACTCCCATGTCTTATTTTTCTCAATTGCATGTATCTCCTCATCCATTATTTGACTCCAATGATCACCCATGACAGCCTCCTCAAAGGTAACTCGGTCTCAATTTACAAATAAAGCAAATTTTACAATATTTTCATCAAACAATTCATTATCATTACCAACAACATAATCTTTCAAGCGAGCTGGCATGCAATGTTCTCGTTGTGGACGATTAGATGACTGCACAAGATTTGATTGCACCCCAGAAAATGAAGAATCACCAGTGTGTTGTCTAGACTGCTCTACTGGTTGATTAGAAGAATTCCCTTCATCCAAATAAAATGGCATTGGTGGATACTTTGGTGTAGAATCTGTAACTTTTTTAGTCAAATCCCAAACTCCTTGCTCATCAAATGTGACATCTCTGCTAATAATCATCTTTCCTGTATCTGGATTGAGCAGCATGTGATAGGGCTGCAAACGAATCGAGCCGCTCGCGAGCCGCTCGAGTCAAGCTCGAGTCGAGCTCGACATTAATCGAGCTCGAGTCGAGCTCGAGCCAGCTCGAGTCAAACTCGAGCTCGAACTCGAGCTCAGAATATTAAGCTCGTTAGCTCGCGAGCCGGCTCGCGAGCTTGAGTATATATATATATTTTTTATTTTTATTTTTATTTAATAATAAAATTACGTATATTATATATATATATTTTTATTTTTTATTTTCATAGTGAAATTACGGATATATCCTTCATATTTTATTATTTATTCAGAAAAAAATATTATTTTATTTATTTTTTTTTAAAATAAAATAATTTTTTTTATTTTTTTCGAGCTCAAGCTCGAGCTCGAAAATTGCCAGCTCGTCGAGCTCGAGCTTGATAAAATTTAGTCGAGGCTCGGCTCGATTAGCTCAAAACTCGACTCGGCTCGGCTCGTTTGCAGCCCTAGCATGTGACCTTTGGTTTCATGACTATAACCAAGGAAAATGCATTTTTCTGTTTTGTCATTAATTTCTTCCCAATAGCATTTGGAACATGGGAATAGGCAAGACAACCAAATACTTTTAAATGAGAAATATTTGATTTCTTACCAGTCCATAACCCCTGTGGTGTCTTTCCGAAATTGCATTTGTGTAGGAGACTTGTTAGATACATATACAGTATAAGCAACTGCATCGGCTCAAAAATCTTTAGGCATGTTCTTGGCATGCATCATTGATCTCACTATATCCATTATAGTCTGATTTTTCCTCTCTGCTATTCTATGCTATTGAGTAGTGTATCCGGTTGTCAACTATTGTTTAATCCCATGTTTCTCCAAAAAATCATCATAGACAGTAAATTCAGTGCCTCTGTCAGCTCTCAAAATTTTAATAAATTGGCCACTTTACTTCTCAATATATACTTTAAAACTCTTAAAAATATCACAAGTTTCAGATTTATTCTTCAAAAAATATTTTTTTGTTAAAATCATCAATGAAAGTAATAAAATATTTACTACCTCTATTGGAAGGTACCTTAATTGAGCACAGGTTTGAATGTAACAATTCCAACGAACGATCAGCCCTCCAAGTCTTGTTTTTAGAAAAAGAATCTCTGTGTTTCTTTTTCAAAATACAAGACTCGCAAAAAAGTGCTTTGTAGAAAAATCAATAGAAGACAGTCCATACACCATATTCTTTCTAACAAGAAAACTCAAACTCTCAAAATTCAAGTAACCAAAAGGCATGTGCCACAAGCAAATATCATAAAAAACAACATAACTAAAGTAACGCAAATCATCACAATTAAACGTGATAGGCCATAAGCGCTAGTGTTCATGTGTACCTTTGCTATTAGTTTCAAACAATCATCAATAATAGTACCAATGCCATATTTGAATCATAAATCAAATCCTTTTTTAGTAAATTATCCAAGACTCAGTAAATTATGATGAAGGTTTGGCACATAGAAGACATCAGAGATAAAATAAGATTTTTCATTCTTCAAAGTAATCTTGATTTTTCCTTTCCCAAGTACAGGCACTCTTTCATTGTTGCCAAACTTAACAAAAGATCTAAAAGATTTATCCAAATCATCAAACATATTTTTGTCACCATAGCATCCGGAATCCAAAAACTAATTATTCTTTTTATTTTCTTCCACTTCTGAGTTAGAGAATAAAATAGTTTCATCATTTTCACCATTATTCTCTGCTATATTGGCATGACCGCCTTTATTGTTAGAATTATACAAGCATTCACTTTTCTAATGACCAATTTTTTTTTTTTTTTTGTAATTATGGCACTGAATATTATGTCTGCGAGAATCATTATTTTCTAACTCGCTATTGGGATAATTATTGTTACATCTCTGTTGGTAAAAATTACCTCTGCCACGACCTCTAAAATTGCCTCTACCACGGTCTCATCCTCTTCCTCTGAAATTTTAATTTTTTTGACCGGAGCCATCACCATTCTCTTTGGGTTTATCTATCTGCACCTGCAACGCTTTCGCCACCGTTTCTTTTTCTGCACCATCTTCCAATTTTTCATTAATTTTTTGTTTATGAAGAGTTAACTAACCCTGCAATTCTTCAATGGTCATAGTTGAGAGATCTTTTGCCTCTTGAATCCCGGCAACCACATGATCAAATTTCATGGGTAAAGTATTGAGGGCTTTTTCTGCTAGCACCTCATTACTAAGATCATAAGCATTGTGCTCCATCTCATTTTTTATGTCAATCAGTATGAAAAAATATGATTCAATTGTCTCTGATTTTTTCATAGTGATCAACTCAAATTTCCTTTTCAACATCAGCAGATTATTTTTCTGAACTCTGTCAACTCCTTTGTATGTTTTCGCCAAATTATCCCATGCTTGTTTTGCAGTTTTGGCATTAGCAATTTTTTCAAAAATCGAAGCATCAATTGCCTGGTGGATTTGAGACAGCACCATACTTCCTTGCATCTTGACACTTCTTCTTCATGTGCAACAATTTCTTACTGAACAAATTGAAACAAATTATACGCGTCAAGATGAGTTTCCATCTGCATTCTCCAAAAACTGTAATCTTTTTTTCCTGTGAGTTTTGGTACTACACAGGTAATATTACTTGGTACAATTGATGTAGTTGATGCAGACATGGCTTATAATAAAGCTAACTCTGATATCACTATGCAGGCCCAAAAAAATAATCAATATAAGTCACAAGGCTTTCACGATTGAATGAAACCACGAGAAGACAAAATAAATCCTAAAAGACTAGAAGACAAAATAGAGGAAAGGGGACCAGAGGCTTTTATTATCTCTCTGAATCTTTTCTTTCTTTCTTACATCGATAGACCAAGACCTATGGTCTATATAAAGACTACCAAATACCAAAATTCAATTGGGATTTAAACTACCAACCATCCATATACACGAATTAGGCTGGCGATAGAGGGTAGTTTCCTAAACTTTGTGCCAATCGTCCAATTTAGGGCCTACAATAAACTTTTAATCGCATTGTGTGCTCCAAAAGCAGAGAAGGGCCTCAATGGAAGAATGTGGTTTTGGTTTATAAGCATTTTGTCGACCTACACACTCAACCCTCAAAATTTATTAACCCTAAACAAGGGGGAAAAGAGGTAATTTAATGCTCATTAAATTTCTTCTCTTTCCTTCTTTCTTCCATTCCTAAAGTGTATACCAAATATTAGCCACTCCAAAGAGTTGAAGATACCTGTATGCTCCTGCGCTTCACTTCCTTTGAGATATTCTTTTGAGTACCCAAAATTTGGGCACCATAGGTGACATTTGTCCATTTGGCCAAATTTCAACATTTCTATTCAATAAAAGTGTCTATTAGTGCCTATAACCCTAAGTCCTAGGATATTTGTTTCAATTGTGGGTTAGATATAGCAAATTTCTCTACCATAATCTTTATTAGGGTCAGTCAGATTACAATATTTTGCTTTGAGATGATTTAGCTAATTAGTGTTGAATCTTAGGATATTAGTACGAAAGTCGCTTATAAACATGTGAAAATCAATTAAGAAGATTCATAACAATTGTTATGAACTGGATATGGACAATTCAAATAAGATTTTATTCTCGAACAAGAATCCATTTTTTTATTTATTTCATCCGTTTCATGTCCGGAATAGTTGATGATACACCTTACACCATGATTTTGAATTAGAAGAAAATTTTCAAAAAATGACAAATTTATTCACTCTACCAAGAATCGAGCCGAATCTAGTGCATCATAACGGATTTGCCTTTTCTATTAACTCCTATGTGTTGGATAAAAAACAATTCTTGAATGAGGTATTCAACTCCAAGGATGAATCGAAAAAGAAATCTTTATTGGTTCTACCTCTTATTTTTTACAAAGAGAATGAATCTTTTTCTCAAATCCTCTATAACTCAAAATTCTCTATTTCTCTAGCCAGTTCCGCTCTACCTTTTTTTTCTTGATGTAAAATCAAACATGTATCCGACACAGTCTAGTTGGTTTGTGGTAATTATGATGCTGGTGCTTGTCCTTTTCAATGCCAGATTTCTTTAGTTCATCAGATGACCAAACTTTGACGATGCTAGCATTATGGAAAAATTGTTCAAAACGTTCCTTATATTTTGTAAAATAATCGGTCATAAGTCAAATTCTATAGTCATGCTAATAAGTTGCAATTTAAATATGAAATTTTTACTCGCCACCTTTAAGACCATCAGTTAAATTTCTTATCTTGTGAATATTTTAAAATTTGAAAGTGTCAATCACTTATTTCTTTTTTCATACTTTTCCTTTGTTTATTTTTCTGTCCAAATTTAATATGATAAAAACACTTGATAATGTTTAGGATTAATTATCTTTTTTGTTTTCAATTTTCGAGTAAAAGGGAATGAACATGAGTGAAAAACTAACATTTTTTTAAAATTCATGTATGTATCTATTTTAATTTCACCTGAACAATACATTCAAGCGAAATCAAATAGAGATATATTACGTGCTATTCATATTGTTCAGGTGAAATCAAATAGATATTTACATGACTTTAAAAAAAGTTATTCGTACACATCATCAATAAGGGATGAAAAAATTTATTTTGCAAAATACGAAGAATGAAAAATTCATTTTGTGAAATGTCAGGGACGAAATAATTCATTTTGTAAAATGTGAGGGACAAAACAATTCATTTTGTGAAATGTGAGGGACAAAAAAATTTATTTTGTAAAATATAACGGACTATAGATTGGATTATGTAAATTTTGATTTGCTAATTTGCACTTCAAAGATGATCATGTGCAAAGTACGTGGTGGATTTCAACAAAAAACTAGTTAGAAATCTAAATAGGGGCTAAATTTGATCAATGTAAATTTGTAAGGGACGTAAAAGTACACTTTTAAAAGTAAAGGACGAAAAAAGTAATTTTACAAAATATGAAGGACATTTTCAATGATTTTCCCTTTTGAAAGATTCAAATAGAACAAACTTGAGGTTGTTAAGCTGTAGTTCTTTGCTAGACCATTTGTCTTTAAGGCCCTTCTGCATAGAACTGCAAATACCAATGGCCTATATCACGGCTAATTGCTTAGAATATATGTAAAAAAAAAAAACATCGCACAAATGTATCTCTGGCACACTCTATTTCTCATTCTATGACTCAGCACGGCTGCAGAATGCATTGTCAGAAACTCTGCAAAAATGTCAGTGGGTCAGCGGCTCACAATTTTTTTTTAAATTAGCCTGTCCCCAGCCGTGCTAACTGGGCACGGCTGCGGATAGGCGGTCAAAAAAAAAAAGGGCCAGGGGCCTTTGTTTGTCAGCCTTTCTCAGGCTGATTTCTCAGCCTTTCTGTACCCTAAATAAATTTCATTACTTTAATTTTCAAAATAACTTGATTAAACTAAATTTTAACCATAATCTTAAATATACTTCATTTCATTAATTTTTAAAATAAATACATTAACCTAACCTCACTATTCATGTCCCCAGATGCCTTTTGTATTGTAAGTATCCCATTTGTTTTTTACTTCAATTTTGTATTATTATTAAACCATTATTAAATGCATAATAGTTGTTAATTAAAGAAGGATTCATGTATTCCAATAAACAGGAATTAATTAATATAATTACTTTGGCTTGGTGTACGTAATAATACAACCAATTCGGATCAATATTTTTTCCGAAACAACATTTTTACATCTTCCAAGAATTTTCCATTCTATATATTTTTTTAACTACATTTTTACATTGCACGCAGCATATATGATATTTTACAAAAGTCCACGACTACAGGAATTCTTCATCTATATCAATCTCTTCCCCAAAATTTTTTATTGATATTTGTAGATTATAACTTTTTTCTTTTTTATTGTTCTCATCACTTGTCATGACAATTGATCGTGAGTTAAAATATTTACAATCGGATAAACCTCTCGGAATTTTGATAACAATTTCTATTGATTAAATTCTATTTTTGATTAAATAGTCCAACTTCTATTTTTTATAACAATTAAATTATTGAATAAATAGTGTATCTTGAAAGGCAAAGCTTTTGTCCCGTAGCACGACAAGGTCGTACTTCGATTGACGGGCAGGTTTCTTATATTTACCTAATTAAAGAATTTTATGCATGTAAAAACCAATAATTTTAATTAATTGTTCCCTCCATTCTATATGAATTATATTAGGGTTAAAAACATAAAAGCCCCCTGTAGTATATCTATTACACATAAAAATCTCTTGTGGTTTTAAATTATACCTATCGGTACCCTATGGTTTGAAAGAAAGTGCATTTTCGACCGAAATCGTTAAAGGAAACGGAGGTCAGTGAAAAGACATAAATGCCCTAACAATATAAGCAAAAAATTGGTGAAGGAATTAGTGCCCTCGCGAAAAATTGATAATTGCCCTCGCGGTTCTTATCAAAGTAGGAAGAAATCCGTGTTAGTATGAGTGCCAGCTCCAGTCTTCCTCATGGGGGTAAAAGGAAAGTCATGAGGAATAAATCAAAACACATTGGCAGAACTCCTTTTTTCATACCGAAGTTAAGCTGGCTGGCTCGACCATAGGGAGAAGAAGGGAAGTAATGAATTTCCTTCCCTGCTTGTCTGGTAGTTGAATGGAGAGCGAGAGAGAGATAAGGCATGCAGCCAGGGAAGCGGATGATAGACCTGCAGAGGCGATCACTTTGATTCGGTATCTCAGATGTTGAGGGCGGCTTAATGAAAGGCTGCGGGCTCCGCCGGGGCCTACTCTCTCGAATCGCCCGGGATTCCATTTTTTTTTTATGGATCGAGGAGAGGTATTCACTTCGAGGGTTCAATGCAGCTAGAGAGCTGTTGCACCGGAGCTTCTATGGCTGCATGCCCATTTATGGCTATCTAGTCCTAGGGAATGAAAAGTGAGAAGCATCATTTTAATCCCGATTGCCAGGTACAGTTTCATCTCTATAATCCGAATCCCCAGCTCCATCTCTAGTAACCGAGAGAGAGAGAGAAAGGCAATTATCAGCCAAATTCCCGATTGTTATAGCAATCAAACTCCGACAGCGACAGGAAATACAAGGAAGTGAAGATTTGCTGAAAAAATCGAAGGAAATACAAGGAAGTGATGAGCCTGCAGATTTTCCTCCTCGATCTTAAGGAGGCACGAGAGCTTGAGCAATTCTTCGGTCAAAGAAGCTGGGTTGCTGCAAAATGCCGAAGAAGTTGATTGGCTTGAAGTTTTAATAAGTTGTCAAGGGCACAAGAGGTATATCAGCTCAAACTTTGAGTTAAAAAACCATTTTCCGAAGCAACCACGCTCCTTTTCAGTGCGTGGTTGATAATCGCGTTTACTTTAACGATTTCCGTCGAAAATGCACTTTCTTTCAAACCATGGGGTATCGATAGGTATGATTTGAAACCACAAGGAGTTTTTATGTGTAATAGCTATACCACAGGGGGCTTTTATGTTTTTAACCCATTATATTATATAGTAATTCTACGTGAATTATATAATTTTATATATTTAAGATTATGGTTAAAATTTAGTTTAATCAGGTTATTTTGAAACTTAAGGTAATGAAATTTATTTAGGATACAGAAACGCTGAGAAAGGCTAAGAAATCAGCCTGAGAAAGGCTGACAAACAAAGGCCCTTGGCCCTTTTTTTTTTTTGGACCGTCTGTCCCTAGCCGTGCCCAGTCAGCACGGCTGGGGACAGGCTAATTTAAAAAAAAAATTGTGGGCCACTGTCCCACTGGCATTTCTGCAGAGTTTCTGACAATTCATTCTATAGCACGGTAGCTATAGAATGAGCAATAGAGTATGTCAGAGATACATTTATGCGATGTTTTTTTTTTTTTACATATATTCTAAGCAATTAGCCCTATATCACTTGTATCCAATTAGTGACAGGATTTTGATGAAGATGCATTGTTCTCCTGTCAGAATCTTGACATCCAATTCTGAAATGTCTTCTCTTTCTCTCTTTCATATTCTCAGGAGTTCTTCAAGCATTAACTCCATACCGGAATGAATCATTGAACACTTATTTATCCTACCAAAAGGGAAAGGAAAAAAAACAACTGGAAATCATATTCCATGGAAACTATGATAAATTATCGAATCGCATTTGCAGATAAATTAATGCCAAATATTGCTGCTCGCAAATATATAGAAGTATATGCATTGATCACGTGACCTGTCCCTCAATTTCTTACAGTGTTTTCAAAATTAGATATTACGTACACGCAATGGTTTGCAACCTTTTTCAACATAATGATGTGAGTATTGAGAAGACATAATAACAATTCTTATTTACACCGATCGGTAGTGGAGAAGTTTTTTGCACTTTTTAAGAAATCGGTGTGTGTTTGGATTGCACATTATTTTTTTAAATTTTTTTACTTGTATTATAAACACATTATTTATTTATTTTTTATCTTACAAACAACACATCAAATGAGTGTTATAGTATTTTTTTTTCCCAAAAATTATCCTAAATAATCTTCTATCCAAACACACTGGTTTCACCTATCATAGTTGCTAGTTATAGTCTTTTTTTTTTTTCGGAGACAATAAACCTAATTTATCCTACACTAAGGGGAACAGGGAGGACCTAAGGAGGTCCAGGAATAACCTGGAGGGGACTGAACCACCATCGGACCAGACGGGTACACAGCACGCCCACCTGAAATTTTTTTTGGAAACAAGCCATTTAATTGTGGCATTTTGGTGTCCCACTCCACCAACTAGGTGGTGGCCACTTGGCCAATGGCCCAGTGGTTAGTTGCTAGTTATAGTCGACTCTTTGTTTTTTTGGGGCTTTTGGATGTAGTCATTACTCCAGTACTCCAGTTTTTATTTTTAAATCATCGTGCAATTGGGTGACAACTATATCTTTTAAAGGTAGATTATTGGTTGACGTTACTGATCTAGTCATTGTATAATTGACTTGAATGATTTGATCGACAGTGACTGGTATATTCAAAAAGGAAAAGAGAAAGAGAAAGAATGATCTATAGGCACAAACCTAACTTTGAAGATAAATATTTTAACTTTTCAAAAATTTTATTCGAATGAAAAATCAGAAAGTTTGAAGCCATCTCTCACACCATTTAGCTGCATCTATTTTGACTATTTTCCACGAAAATATGGCTGGGAATGTATTGAGGGACCAGAAAAATACGTTTTGAATTTGTGAGGGACTAAAATCTTTATTTTGTATGTAAGGAGCTAAAATTTAACACCAGTAAAATGTGAAGAAGAATTGTTATCATTTACTCCAAATTTTTTTCTTACTTAGATAATGCTTCAAACTTTTTCGTTTGAAAGCATTTTGTTAAGATTTGTATTTCAAAACATGATGGTAAATGAAATATCACTAAAAACATATGACTACATTATCCTGGTTATATCAAAACACGTGGATATTCTATATTACATTTCAAAAACTTGCTTCTGAGCACTAAAGTAGATTATTTAAAGTAGCATATTTAGCACCAATAAGAAAACATGCCTTTAGAGAATTGGCAATATATACCAACCTAAATAGAAATTATTACTTCTTTATCCTTTATTGAGATAATTTATTATACTTAAAAGAGTGTGTTTTTTCTATATTCAACATTGACTACTGTTAAAGCATATTAGAGTTTTAGGTAATTAATTTCTATTATAATGTGAAATAAGTCTTGTACATAAGTTTGTATTTTGAAAAATAATAAAGGGTAAAAATGCCATTATAATCAATTTTGGGTGAAGTTGACTTTTCTAAAGTTTGACCAGTTTTCGTGACAGGTAAAGTATGTAGCTTTAAAATTGAGGATGATGAAGTGTGACTACCCCAAATCATCGAGGGAGCTAAGTGTGATTAACCCTTTTAGATTATGTGGTTGAATCCATCATTGAACTGTAAATTTATATATATGGTGCTGTATTATGGCATACATTTGGTGTTTTAATGTATGCATTTATTGTTTAAGCACTTACATTAAATTACAATTAGATCTTGCAATTGTATTGGCTCTTGGTCTAGTTTCGTATTAATATGTTTCAGTCATAAATAGATTGCAATTGCCAATATTGTGGTCCAAATTTTAATGATACCATCTTTTGATTATGTTGTCTTAGTCCTTTTTTTGTTTTTTCACAGTAACGATAACAATTCTAGAGGGAGGGGAGCCAAAAGAGGGAATGATATGATTATGTTGTCTTAGTCGGTAGGTTCATGTTTAAGAACACATTAACCTAACAACTGGTTCATGTGTATGCATTAAAGATAAGCGTATATAATATAAACACGTATTATCACATGTTTAGTATTATGCTTATCTTTCTTAATTTCTCCACCTTAGTTGATGTATTTGTTTGACGTGTATGTGCGGGACTTTTATATCCATAAAATTATCAAAACCCCATATTATGTTGTCTAGAAACTAATTAATAAAACTGTCCCTATTTCAAATACTAAAAGGACATTTCTGTTTCACCTTCCATGTTGTCACAAGACCATTATAAATAGGACTTGAACACATTGAGCAAAATACACAAAATCAAAGCAAAGCAGATCAGCTTATTGGGCTTTGCTTCATCAAAAGAAAGTAAGAGACGAAAGGGAAATTGAGAGTGATGGAGGTGATTGATGTTCTTCGCATGAAGGGAGGGATTGGAGATACAAGTTATGCAAACAACTCATTGGTTCAGGTAACACTAAACCATATCGTGTACTTAATCTTAATTCTCCTCCATATTTTTGACAATTTAGTGAATCTTTTTCTTCTCTGTACTTTTTCATATAATTTTTGAGCGTGTATTTGGTTCTCTCGGATCAATTTTAAGCTTCAAATTTGGCACCAAAGTTTCTATCTTGGTCTTCATATTTTACGTGCATAGTTTTTTAATTCACTACAAGGAAAAAGAGGGAAACCAATTTGATTAGTAATTGGACCTTGCACTGAGATTCGTCCCCAAAACAAGAAGGTCACATGCTTACAGTTAGACGCGGATGAGAATTAAATTGTACATGTTTTTTTTGTCGACACAAAAAATTTTATACTATAATTACTCCTACTCTACACTAGGAGAAGGGAGAACTAAAGAGGTGAAGGGAAACTGGATGGGCCACCCCCGGTTTAGACGAGTGCATAAGCACCAGTTAGCGAAATATTTTCAAAAAAGTCTGGATATTGATCTCTTGATCTACACCAAATCCCTTGACCTAAATTCAAGTAGAGATTTTAAATCTCTCTAAGTAGCCTACAAGAATCTTGTACGTTGAATGTAGCAAATGAAACCTTTGCTGAAAGTCTTAGGTATTTGTGTAAAAGCATCAAATGAACATTCAATGTACGTGTTGTGCAATTGTTTGCCAAATATCATGAACAAATCCTAATCATTTGTACCAGGAAATGGAAAGTAGATGTACTTCTAAATTGATTTGATGTGATGAGTTTGGTTCACAAGTACTTGAGTATAAAGGAAAGTTGAAAATCATTAAGGGTTTTTTAAACTGGTGTCATAGTTACTCGTTAAGACGTTAATATACTAACAATTATTGTTCTCCCTTGTATCTATACACTTTCTCTAATTAATTTTATTTTTCTAAAAATCTAATATCTGAAATACATTTTAATGGGTGCTCAATGGGTACATTTAGACATATTCAATCATAATCGTTAATTTGAAGACGAATTTTCTGGCCTATCCTAATCATGACAGGATTTTAACTTAATTTGGTTGTTTGATCATATGCCAGAAAAAAGCCTTCAAATTTCATGGAAATGAACAAAGTTGACTGTGAGGAGCAACAACGTGCTGGTTCCCGTTGGAATAATCTCATCTTTGATGCAGGATCAGTAGATAGGCTTGATAAATTGGTAGATATTTTGTTTGTTAGTTCGAGTTGATATCTTAAATACTATGTAGTCCACGTAACAAAGACGGTTGAACAGAGGGTAGATGTTGAATCACAACTACCAAAAGAAGAAAAGACAAATCAAATGGAAATATTCGTGATTCAAAAGTATACAAGGAATATTGGCGATAATTCTGTAATGAACTATACAAGGAATAAAGCTCCTGCAATGCAAATCAGAGGAACTAAATTCAGGAAACACTTTAAATTTTGTTCATTATTTTCCAAGTATTTAGATCTTACTAAGTTCAGAAACCAAAGATTTTGATCGTTAACTTTGATCCTCAAGTTTTTGCATCATTTGGCAGAAAATTCGTTTCTATATCTATTTATCTAAGCTGAAACGTGTTTAAATTCTTTCTTGATCCCTCAAGAAAAAGAAGCAAAAATTTCTTCTTTTGCCTTCTATGAATTGGTCTTTTTGTCAACCTTGTTTGGAAAGTCATTTTCTTCCAAAAAAATTTCTACGTTTTTTGTAAATATATTTTTGAATCACCTTTTTATTTTACATATGTTAAATCGTTATAATATATATATATATATTTATATATATTTACAAAAACTTCGAAACTCTTTTTCTGTATGCTAACGTTTTTTAAATGCAATGAATTTGAATTTGAAACAACACTGTCCTAGATCAGTTTCTTCGTGTTTGACTTGAAGATTATGCCTTTGCATGCGTCATGCATACTTCTTTTGCCCAAGTAGTTGGGGTAGATAATCTTTTAGATACTCCTTTTTTTTTAGTATGTTACATAATTACTAGATACTTTTGTTTTTCCTTCTTAGATCCTCTTTTGCCAAAGCGTTTCTAGATACTTTTTTTTTTTTTTAATTTAAGTAGATAATTGCTAGGGAAGAAAAGGATTCTGACCTTAAATTAATCATGCCAATTTTACCAACTACTAAGTTTTTTTTTTTTTTTTTTTTTTGACACAGGAAGAATTTCAACTTTGCCGGACTAATCTCTCTGCGCCTATACACCCCACCCTCCAAGGATACACAACACGGTAGGAGGGACGACTCGAATACACGACCTCAGGACTCAAAAGGAGCTCCCCTGATGCCATCCAAGCCAACCCCGAGGGGCTTTACCAACTACTAAGAACTAACTGTTTTTTGAGGTTAATTACTGAAGCCAATATGCTCCAACATGTTGTATGTGTGTCAAGTTCATACAAAAATCTGGACCACAGGTCCAGACACATGGTAAACATAAATTAAGTGGCTAGAAAAGGTGAAGCAGAGAATAAATTACACTTTTGTGAGCATTGAAAACCTTCTCCTGAGTAGCCACAATCTCAATTGTCCGTCCGGATTGTTTGAATGATTGGTTTTGCTGCAGAAAGTATGTTTAGTGCAAAAACTTTTTATCTCTACTTGTTTTGGCTAATTTGATCTGCTAAGGCTATGTTTCATTGGAAAATTAAGTACTCGAATAATTCTTGGCATTTCCAAAGTTTCCATTTTAGGGCCATTGGGCAATTTTTGAATATCTAGATATACAATTTCGATGAGGACCGCAATAGAGACTCCAGCCAAAATTTGCTAATTTCCAATCTATCTCCCACAACTCGATTTAAAAACAAGGGATAGTTTTAGAAATCTCCTCCAAGGTTTCTAACAGTTTCATTTAGGACTCTTAAATTTTGAAAAATGTCACTTGTTTTTCTTTACTTTTAAGTTTTTTGCATCATTTATAGCCCGTTTTAATATATAATATTAAAAATTCATTTTGGAAGAGTACATATGAAAAAATGTGAGTATATTAAGAACAAAACGTGAGCAAATCCAACCCATTCCAAATTTGCTCTTTTATTGTCTTACTTTTTATTGCCAAAACGTGAATATATTAATAACAAATGAAAAACAAAAACAAAAAGTATAAAGGTTTATTATGATGGGACAAAATATAGTGTATTTTTTAAATAGCAAGAGTATATATACCTAAAGTTTATTTGAAGTTTTTACAAGTGACAAAGATAATATTTTCTTTACTATACAGTGTTTTGAGTTAATTTATAAATCATTTACATATTTTTGGATTTTCTAATTTTTGTTTCCAAATTGATGGCTTGACGACTAAAAAGATACAACATGCTAAAATTTATATATAAAATTATTTGTATTTTTTTTAAAAATTTGTGCAAAAAGGTATTCTCATGGTTGTAAATTATTGCAAGTTATTTTTAAGGGTATTATAAATCATTTGTAATTTTAAGTAATTTAACCTTTCTTGTCCAAACCAATGACACAAAAATTGTTGAAGTGTTTTTTTGATCTTATTATCAACTCTTAAATTTTCATTAAAGAACAACATCGACTAATTTACAATAGTTAAGCAATAAATTTAGTGTGTTATGACAATTAAGAAATCACAAGAAAATGGCAAAGTTGGAATGAAATTGTATATCCTCTCCCAAAATGAGTTTTTTAATATTATATTTCGAAATAGGTTTTAAAGGTCACAAAAGGTTTAAAGTAGGAGAGCCAAATGAGATTTTTTAAAAGTCTGAGTGCGCTAAATTAATAAAACTGTTAGAAATCTGAGGAGAAGTCTTTGAAATTATCCCTAAGAACAAACTCCTTCAGTTTCTTAAGTCCATAATCCTTCTACTGATTTCGTCCTAAAATTTTCATCATAATGATTGCCGGAACATTATTCTTAGGCAGAACTCTTGATTGGAATCTTACGTTAACATGAACACATATACCTGAAGAAGTACATAGGAAGCCTCTGGTTTTTTTTTTTTTTTCTTTTTTGAAGTGTTTGTGGAGTTTCAATCAACGCACTTAAATATCCATCTATTAAAATAGAGAGTCTTTATTCTAATTCATGAAAATTGCTGGTTCTAAGGCAGAACAACTTGCATTTAACAATAGGATGCCGCTTTTCGGAGATAACTACAAAAACATAACTACAGAGTAATTTCTTTTTTTTTTAACTAAAAAAAATAAGTAGTACCTTCTATTTTTATATATATATATATATGTTGTCAATACAAATTATATGGATTTTCAAGAAATTAAGACTATTTTATTTACTCGCATCATCATTATATTTTTTAATAATATTTTTATTTCACATACATCACATCAAAAAAGTGTCACAGTATTTTTTTTTTTCAAAATTATCCCAAATAATCTACTATTCAAACATACACTAACCAAAACATATCTTATAACTGTGATGAAAAAGGTTATTCTTATTAGGAACAATTACTCAATGCTGACACTTGGACAACATTTTCTGAAATAAGATTACAAGAAAGTCACCATCGTTCCTTGGACCAGCACAAACAAATTATGACATAACCAGGGATGTATACTAACATATACTTAGATTAGAAGAAACTTACATAGAGCAAAATTTGAACTTAAAAAACCTCTAACTCATAGATTTTCAACCTCGAATTCTTATTAGAGCAAGACTTACTTAAACAATATTAAGCAATTAAACCATTAATGAAATACTAGTAAAAAAAAATAGTAGTAATACAAGAGCTACTAAAAAGAGACAAAACATCAAGCAAAAAAATGAAAAGAAGAGACAACCAACTGCCTATTCAATGCTTAACAACTCGATCTTCAATGGAAATTCTTTCTTGGGATGACCAAAATAGTATGCAGAATCCCCATTATATCATCAGATTTGCAACTCTGTATCAGCAATATGAGGTTGACAATTCCACCTCTAGCACTTTTGTAAGACAAACGTGCTAGATATGCAGCAGCCCCTTTCGAGATTCTATAATGCCCTTGACACATGCAGCGGTAATTTGGTTGGTATAGAAGTGTCAAGTGTACCTCAATAGCTAACAAGATGACAGTGGTATAGTGCCTGGCTTTGCATTTGATTACTGAACAATGATGCCACGTATCGCTAGACGAGCAAGATGGAACTAACAAGAGCAGGTTCGGTACTTTTACTTGGGCCAACCGGAGAAGAAAACGCCAATTCGTTATAGATGAACTTAAGTCCAGACCCCTATAAACTGGAATATTCATGATATTCATTGCGTTGTTATTCAGTCAATTGAGTCATAGCTAAACTAAATCTTCTCCTGCGAGACTTGAGTCCAACTTCAGCGTTCTATGATGTAGCTCCTAATTTCCAGCAATTATAGGATATGATCACTTGTTAAATATCCGAGAGGAAGAAAAGGAAAAGGAAAAAGAAAAAGGGTCTGCTCACATCCAGACTTGTTACGGTCAAAAGAGAGAATCCATCGGACGGCCCAACACAACACAATGTGGGCTATCCGTACTGCTGCGGTTCGCACTCTCCTAAAAGGAGGGACGCGGGGCTGGAGCGGTTGTCAGAACAACCGCTCCGGAAGGTGTAACACCATTTGCACATGGTGTAACATCATTTATACAATGTGTAACAATTAAACAACAGCGAGTAAAATAGAACAATATTTTTGTGGGTCCCACACGACGTGAAAATCGAGTTACAAGACGTGATCTGAGCCGCACAATTTTTTTTAGCTTCATCCAGGCCGTGAATTCCCTGGACGGTTGTCAGAATGAAAATCGAGTTACAAGACGTGATCTGAGCCGCACAATTTTTTTTAGCTTCATCCAGGCCGTGAATTCCCTGGACGGTTGTCTCTGACAACCGTCCAGGCCCCTCGTCCCAGAAAGGAGTGCCCTGCATGCTGCAGCCTTCTTCTTGCAATTATTTTTTACTATATATCCTATTCAATGGACTCTTCTGATTAGCTCACTAACATTTCTTTTTTGTGCTGAAGCTGTTTTCCTAGCAAACTCAGTATATATGTAAATTAGGTATAGCTTTGAAATGGAGAAAGGCGAAAGAATAATGGCCCAGAAGCATATACTGACGATTAGCATGAGAGACAACAACGAACATGGTACTGTAATTAGTAGTGTAAGTACACAGCCAAATATTGAGCAGCCAAACTCCTATATACAGTTCAACTCAAATAGTACGTTTGTAAAACAATTTAATCAACATTCTCAACAAATAAAATAAATGCAGTTTACTATTCGAATTCTGAATCTAACAGTCGATGGTTAAAAAGGGTGTGGAGAAAGGTGGAAGGCCCCAAAAAAAAAAATCCAACATGCCTGAGTTATACTGGACACTATTTTTTTCTTGCGGACTGCAAGCAGTAATTCAAACAAATAAGGATCCAATGGCCAGTAAAGGAGCCACTGACTGCATGAAAGAGACGAAGCACTGCCAAAGCTTATTTTATAACCCTTTTAATACGTGTTGGTACTATATGCATACTTTTTTTTTTTTTTTGGCTGATGGAGTGGGTGTCCGGGTCAAGACCGTAAAGGCGGTCTGACTAATCCCACTCCGACCCGGCCCAGCGCCCCAACCAGAACCAAGCACGATAGATGCACGGAGGTACCGATGTTGCTGCGGAAGTTCGACCCCTGGACCTGACGGTCCCGAGGAAGAGGCGTCAACCACCAGCCCATTCACGTGGGGATGGTACTATATGCATACTTACTGCTGCTATTTCTGCAGTCCAGCAGTGGTACTATATGCATACTTACTGCTGCTATTTCTGCAGTCCAGCAGTGCACTACACCTCCTCTTCATGTAGGGGCAGTGCAGACCACATCCACTCATTCAAAGTTCAAAGCTGAACCACATTTTTTTTCTTTTTTGGCCTTCCTTTTCTCTCCACACCCTTCTTATCCTCAAAACTGTTAGACCCAAAATTTGGACCGTAAACCTGATAGCTAGCATGAAAAACTAGTAAATCAAGTTTTTTTTTTTCAAAAAACCACCATATCGAAATAGGTTTATTATAGCTTATTACTAGCTTGAGTGTTGATTGATGACACTAAGGTGCAAACATGACAACAACATTGCGAGTGTATGCAGGGAAATTGGAACTCGGGGTTAGGTACCAAATTTCGGAGTCATGTAGATGGTTTGAGGGGCAAGTGCACACCACACGAAACTATCACGTGCGGCCGGCAACCTTACGTTCGCTAGGCATGTGATTCTAAGCTACCATTATAGTAATTACCCCATCTTCGAGTACTATATATACCAAACCATTTTGCAGACTTGCACAGCCACAACTTCTCCAGGAGATACAAATTAAGCCACCTGCAAGAGTTTACGTACCTTAATATTTCTCTTTTTCCGAGCAAAAATGGTTACCGTCGAGGAACTTAGGAGGGCTCAAAGGGCCGGAGGACCGGCGACGATCATGGCCATCGGAACAGCTACGCCACCAAATTGTGTCGAGCAAAGCACTTATGCGGATTATTATTTTCGCATTACTAATAGTGAGCATAAGACTGAGCTCAAAGCAAGGTTTAAGCGCATGTGTAAGTATATATATATATATCTCACTTTTGCTTTTGTGATTAATCTGTTTCATTGATCATAATCTTTTTTGTTTTTTCTTTAAGAAAGTCAGCCAAAATACTTGGGCTTTTTTTACGGTTGAAATTTGTACACGTAAAACTTGATGATAGATATTTAGACGTGCATTAGAGTTTAGGAGACTTAGAAATGCATGGTCTTGAATATTTTGCTTAATTCATTGAATGATTGGTTTTATGTTGAAGGTCTTGAAAGCGAAATTTTATTTTATTATTATTATTTTTTGGCTTCTATGGCTTTTCTCAGAAGAAGATTAACTTAGTGCGCTAAGGCCAAAAGTTTAGAAGATTGGAAAAATAAAAAGAAAAAGAATAGTGTGAATGGTTTTCTTTTTTTTTTTTTTGGTAAGTAATTGGTGGGAATGATATTAATTGTACCTTTTTCCCGGAATTAGGTGAAAGATAGAGGGGAGGATTGAATAACAGGGATTAATTGTTTCCTCCAATAAAAGAAGTTAGTTTGCTGAAATGATATGAACCAGCTGTATTCTAGGTTCCATAACACAGTTTGAAGCTTCTGACTTCTGAGATCATTTTCCTTTCAGTCCTTCATTTCGTTTTGCTACTTAATAGAAAAATTCTATGCATAAATCCATTCTAACCTGACCTCATTAGGTTTTCATTTTTTTTTTTTTGTAATAACTCACCTGCATTCTTGTAACTCTCATAATTATAGTGCCTTGAAGATCAGAAAAAACATTCGTACGTTGAAGTAAAACCTTAGAATTGTTATGGACCATGCATGATAGTTAGTAACTTTCCTTTTCCTACTAATTAAAATAAACTGTGTTTAGTTTCTTCTTTGCTGAAAGACAAAGAAATTTCTGAATGATTGAGAAATATCCATATTGAGAGCTCAATATACTTAGCCTGCAATTTTTTTTTTTTAATGTCTAGTCTGAAATATGTTCTGGAAACTCCAGATTGAAGAATTAAAAAGTCAGATTCTTTCTTGGTTAAAGGTTCATGCTAAGATGTGTGTTAATTTCTTCATTCTTTTCTTTGCAGAAAGATAGGGTAGACAAATATGTAAGCATACTTTTCTGATGGAAACTAGACATTGCCCCAAGTGGATAAAACTCAACTTTCTTGCATTATGAAACCTATTCAAACTGTTCAACCATGATGACTTGATGATTCCTAAAATTCATCATCTAAATAAGCAGCTGGATGATCCAAATTGGTTCTAATGAACTTTTCTTTTTCTTTTTTTTTTTTGAATTTCATTTCAGGTGACAAATCCATGATTAAGAAGCGTTACATGTACTTGACAGAGGAAATCTTGAAGGAAAATCCCAATCTTCGTGCTTACATGGCACCTTCCCTAGATACTAGGCAAGACATAGTGGTTGTTGAAGTACCAAAACTGGGCAAAGAAGCAGCCCAAAAGGCCATTAAGGAATGGGGTCAGCCCAAGTCCAAGATCACCCATGTAGTCTTCTGTACCACTAGTGGTGTGGACATGCCTGGAGCAGACTATCAGCTCACCAAACTCTTGGGCCTGCGCCCGTCCGTCAAGCGCGTCATGTTGTACCAACAGGGTTGTTTTGCCGGTGGGACGGTCCTCCGGCTGGCCAAGGACTTCGCTGAGAACAACAAAGGTGCCCGTGTCCTTGTTGTCTGCGCGGAAATCACTGCAGTTACATTCCGTGGCCCAAGTGATGCGCACTTGGATAGTCTTGTAGGCCAAGCCCTGTTTGGGGATGGCGCAGCTGCCCTCATTATCGGCGCCGATCCCGTTCCTGAAGTTGAGAGGCCCTTGTTTGAGCTCGTTACAGCAGCCCAAACCATTGTTCCAGACAGTCACGGGGCTATCGACGGCCATCTTCGGGAGTTTGGGCTTATGTTACATCTTCTCAAGGATATTCCCACGTTAATCTCGAAGAACATTGAAAAGAGCCTGAAAGAAGCATTTGAACCTCTCGGTATTTCTGATTGGAACTCACTCTTTTGGATTGTACATCCTGGTGGACCTGCAATTTTGGACCAAGTGGTCGAAATATTGGCTCTTCAACCCGAAAAATTACGGGCTACTAGGCATGTGCTGAGCGAGTATGGAAATATGTCAAGTGCCTGTGTCCTGTTCATTCTTGATGAGATGAGAAAGGCCTCAATCAAGGATGGATTCAACACCACTGGGGAAGGCTCCGAATGGGGTGTGCTCTTTGGTTTTGGGCCTGGACTCACAGTTGAGACAGTGGTTCTTCGCAGCGTCACCATTCCAAAGTAAATCATGTTTGAATCTTTCAATAAATATTCCACATCTGTATTACTGTGGAGTTCTAAGTAATTTTCTTTTTTATGTGTGTCTTGCTTGGTTGAATGACCATTTAAGGTGTCGGTTTAAGCTTATGTAACAATCATGACAATAAGGTGTTACACCTTGTTTTGGCATATTTTGTTATATGAAGAATTTGATTTCATTGCATCAAGAAGTTTGACATGAATTGGATTCAGAGCATAAACCATAGTGGATCAATTGTCTTGAAGGGTGTGAAATAATTTGTAACTTTATCTTTCTGTTGCCCATACAAAAATGTCTCTTAATCTCCTTTAAAATTTAAATTTTATAATTCCCATCCAAATATATGATTTTCTTTGCCCAAATTAGTAGTTACTACACTTTCACAATTGCTGACTGCTGATTAATTTACTAGCCTAGATTGAAGAAGGCTAACAAAAAATTCGTCCACATGAAAGAGGATAAGACAGATAAATGTCATAATCATGAGCATGATCATCATCACAGGAAAATCCCAAAAGAAAGGCATGGTCACAGACTCCGTCTTAGATGATGCTATTGACAAAAAATGGGACTTGGAGATGAGGAATTGAAAGGCTCAAATGCAGATTCAATGTACATATGATGATGCTGTATGCAATTATAGTCCACACAAAGGAAAACAAAATCCTTTTTTTATTCTACTTCCTGCATTGAGTCTTATGCTATAGTTGCTGAACTATTTATTCAACATAATTACCCAAAATACTTTTTAACTTCAGTAACTTAACTAATCCTATATTTATGACTATCTTCGCCAGTTTCTTGCGTGGTAAAAGACTCAGAAATTTTTCAAAGATTGAGAAACATGCAAATGGGGAGCTTACAAATGAAGTATGCATACTTTGGTCCCAGTTATCCATGCATAGATGACTCTAAAGAACAAGACAGAGACAATGTAAATAATCAAGCAACAATGTTGAAGAAGAGATGAGTACGTATTTCGTACCAAAAAATCCAATATATGATTTGGACAAAGGTTTTTTTCTCTGTTTCTCGTGCTCGTTGCTTATTCATGGCCAGCAAGTAATAGTATATATGAAACATGTATTTGACCAAATTCATGCAAAAATGGGTTAAAGATCATCAGGATGAAGGTACAATTTGAAATTAAGATATATTCAGGGTTTTATAGGCTTTTGTAGTTTTACAAAATTGGAGTTCGCAAATTCGTGCACTTTCTGCTGCATACTTGTGCGGTTGAATGAGATGAACAATTCGTCCAAATCCAATTTAAAAGACAATAAAAACCCTAAGAATTTGCTTACTTCTTGGCTAAACTTTCATGTCAAGAAATAATATAATTTTCACGTCAATGTATCCTATATTCATGGTGTGAGTTCCACTCAAAATTTTCTTCATAATCAGGTGATGATGGAAATTAAAATTTGTGCCAAGTAGGTAAAATTTTGTTCATGCCACTAATACACTTCTTCAAACTGCTCAAATATGACATTATAATTGCTTAATTGGTTCGCGGAAACAGAAGTTTAGACTATCCAAATTAATACTAATGGATTTTTATTTTACTATACTTTCAGGTGAGAGATCCATGATCAAAAAGTGTTACCACAACGATAACATTAGGTATACAGATCTGACTTGACCAAATGATGGATTTTTTTTTTACTACAAGTGAACAACGATAATATTAGGTATACAGATTCGACTAGATCAAATGATAGATTTTTTTCTTTTTTTTTTTACTACAAGTGATGTTCGAACTTTCAACCTACAGCTCAAAGAGAAATTTAATCCTTTTTTGGTCGTGAGACAAAACTCGGCGGTTGTTACATGTACTTTTTTTTTGTCAAAACGTCATCAGTTGCTACATTTACTTGACGAAGGAAATCTAGAGGGAAAACCCCAATATTTGTGCTTACATGGCACCCTCATTGGATGCCAGGTGAGACATGGTGGTTGTTGAAGTACCAAAACTGGGCAAAGAAGCAGCCAAAAAAGCAAATCACGATATGGGGTCAGCCCAAGTCCAAGATCACCCATTTAGTCTTTTGTACCACTAGTGGGGAAGACATGCCTGGAGCGGACGGTTAGCTCACTAAGCTTTTGGGCATCGGTCAAGCGCTCGATGATGTACCAATAGAGCTGTCTTGTGGGTGGAACGGTTCTCCAGCTAGCCAAGGACTTGGCCGACAACAACAAAGATGCTCGTGTCCTAGTTATTCACTCAGAAATCACTACAGTTACCTTCCGTGGTCCAAGTGACACGCATTTGGATTGTCTTGTTGGTCAGGCCTTGCTCGGAGATGGCACAGGAGCACTCATAATTGGTGCTGACCCTATTGTTGGAGTTGAGGCCCTTGTTTGAGATTGTGTTGGCAGCCCAAACTATTCTCCTGATAGTCACGGTGCTATTGATGGCTATCTACATGAGGTTGGGCTTCCATTTAATCTTGTCAAGGATGTTCCCGGATTAATGTCGAAGAACAATGCACGAGAGAAGCATTTGAGCCTCTTGGTATTTCTGATTGGAACTCAGTGTTTTGGATTGCACATCCTGGTGGGCTTGCAATTTTGGATCAAGTGGAAGAACAACTGGCTATAAAACCTAGAAAGCCACGTGCCACAAGACGTGCTAAGTGAGCATGGATATGTGTCAAATGCTTGTGTCTTGTTCATTCTTGATGAGATGAGAAAGGCCTCAGTCAATGAAGGCTTAGAATGGGGTGTGTTCATTGGTTTTGGGCCGGGAGTTACTGTTGAGACGTTGGTTCTTCACAGCGTGACAATTTGAAAAACAGTTATGCTTGATTTGATGACTAGGTTTCAAGATTCAAAATGAATGATCAAAATTAGGGACGGTAATTTTTGACACGAGTTGAACCTAATACAAAATTAATAAGTTTGGGTTGAGACTTCGCTAGTTAGGGTCAAAATTGGATCGAACTCGATGAATTCAAAAAGAAAACAAGTGGAATTCATGTTACCCACGTGTTGATTCGATAACCCATTTATGAATTAAAAATAATTTAATAAATATAAAAAATATTTTATCTAACTAAACTAAGTTATTCTTTTTTTTCCCCAAAGGCATTAACCACTTAATCCTAAATGAATTTGTTTAATTTGTGTGAAATTGGAATTGTTATGTTTGGACAAATGATGCATTCCATTATTTTCTACTTTTAAAGTGTTTTAATTTATTTCAGATCTGACTTGGGATAAAACACTTTTATAGTGTTTTAATTTATTTCAGATTTGGTTTGGAATTGTTTTATTGAGATTTTTATTACTGATTATGTAATTAGTCTTGTGCGAAATTGATTCTGTTATAAATTATAGCGGTAAATTAGTAAATTAAAATGATATTTCGGATCATTCGGGTGGCCCGCCAACCTAAAAATTTCGTGTTCGGGTCAAGCATATTGACTTGTCGCGGGTTAGCGGGTTGTGTTCAGTTCAACGGGTCTCCTGTTATACCCAGATCTTGACCTGATCAACTAACTCATTTTTTATCCGATTGCCACCCCTAACCAATATAAAGAAGTTTGTAACTTGGTGTTATGCATCTACTTATTGTATGTATTTTTCATTATTAATGATCTATCGCCTTATTCCCGGACCTTCCAATGTTTCAAGAAGCCAATATAACAGTCACGATATTGCTTTATAAAGCACAAGACTTAGGTTAAAGAAAAATTTCAGCACTTGTGTAATACCTTACTTTCTTTAATTTGTTTTCATTGATCATTGATTTGTGATAGCTTACAGTCAAAATACGATGTTGACTGAAATAATTTCAGATTTTGACTGATATAATTTCAGAATCTAAATGAGATTGAGTTTGAAATTTGGGGCTTTATATAATTTTTTTTTTACTAAAAAAAGCACCAAGATTTCAGTGTCAATTTAATCCAATTTCTTTGTAATTTCGCCATTTTTTAAATTTTAAGAAGGGCTGTTGGTGGTTTTTCTAGTTTGCCCTCACTTTGACAGTCATTAATCATTAGCAAAGAGATATTACTAATTAGGTGGTTTAGCCAAATAAGGATCCAATTCAGTTCAACAAAATAGTTGAACGATGAAACTGGCTAAGAACAAAGTTAGGGGAATATCTTGACTTTACTAAAATAGTTTAGGCCCTTTAGGGACTATTTGTGTCATTTGCTCTTATTGGGGATTTCATTTACAAAAAATAAAAAAGTCCATGTAAGCTATGTTTTTAAACTCGGACCGGGACTCGACTCGGTCGAGGTCGGGGGTCAATGGGTTCGACCGGAGTCGATAGGGGGTCGACCCGGATGACGTCATATATATATATATATATATATATATATATATATATATATATTATATACACACACACATACCTGCAAATCAAATTTACAAAATATAACCAAAGAACCCAATCATCTAAATTTATATCTAATTCATCAAACAATTCACCAAATTCATCCAAACTCACAAATTTATAAAATAGAAATCCCATATATGTTCAATCATTAACAAATAGCAATCCAAATAAGGTAACAAGTTCATGTTCAAATGCTTGATAATATCAATCTAAATAAAACACCATGTTCCACAGAACTATCTAAGCCATTCTTCATCTTCATCCTCATCATCCTTATCTCCAATTTCATAACTTTCGAAGTCGATATCATCAACATCATCCTCATCATCAAGTTGCACAATATTTGTGTCTTTCTTATCTACAAATCATTTAAATACTCATAAATAAAAATATTCAAAAATAGACACAAATTAAAAAGAAACTTAAATAAAGTTAGCAAATATAAACTTACGTGATTGAGAGGCTTCATTCTCGCTAGTTTTGGGAAATTCTTCTTCAATCATTTCTTCTAACTCATCATAATCAAGCTCTCCTTCTTGTTCCTCATCAATTACCCAAAATTCAACTTTATCAATAGTTTCATAATCCACCGGATCATAAGACCTCTTTTTATATGAAAGCCTACAATGAAAAAAAGAGCAAAAAAAATAAAAGAAGTAAGTAATTTTAAAAAAGTAATAAATTTACAAAAGAAAGTAAGCATGTATAATAGTAATTCCATACCTATTCTTCAAACGTAAATTATAATGAATATAAACAAGATCATTCAACCTTTGATGCTCAAGTCTATTTCTCTTTTTGGTATGGATGCATTCAAATACACTCCAATTGCGTTCACATCCCGAAGAAGAAGATGTTTGGCTCAAGAGTTTAATTGCCAACTTTTGTAAATGTGGAGCATCATTACCAAACAACTTCCACCACTCATCTATATTAGTAAGACATAATTAGTACTCTTTTTTAAAAAAAAACCAACAAAAGTAATTCTTAACATAATCAATGTGAAATTAGAGTAGGCATACCTGGACGGGCAGTTTTGTGAGTATTTTGAGCAAATTCAAATCCAAAACTTTGATCCTTTGACCTAAACATTGATATTTCATCCATCATATATTGAAGTCCATCCATTTTTAGCTTTTGCATGACTTCTAAAACACTTTTCATAATCTCAGGCATGTGACAAGGGCTATCCTTATCATATTGAAAGGCCGGATTCAACCAAAAGGCAGCTGCATGAAGATCTTTTTTCAACATATTATCCCACCTCCTATCAATTATATCAATGTATGGACCATAGAACTTTTTCTTGTTCTTAAACAGCTCTTTAATGCCATTAACAACTCTCCACATGCCTTCATATACATAACTCAATGATGGTTTTTCATCAGAATCACAAATGCGCAACAAGCGCATAATTGGACCCATAATTCTCACAATAATCAAACAATTATTTCAAAACTTCCCATTAACAACAATTTGTTTGACTTCTTTACCTTTTTCATTTTTCAACTCTCTCTTGTATGCACTAGAAGTCACTAAAGCCTCCAAATGCTGTTTCAAATCATGAAGATTCTTCAAAGCAATAAAATTAGTACCAAATCGTGTTTCCGCAGGACGAAGAATCTCTCTCCAACCAGGCCTTTTTCTTAACCAACTAAGAATCCACTTTCGATTATGAACATACACAGTGACTCTAGAAGCAAGAGTAATTACATCTTTCACATGAGTCATTTCTCCAATATCTTTCATAATTAAATTCAAACAATGTGCTGCACAAGGAGACCAACTAATTGTAGGATATTTTTCAGAAAGTAATCGACCGGCAGCTTTATAATTACTTGCATTATCTGTGATCATGTGAACAACATTACTAGATCCAACAATCTCAACAATTTCTGAAAACAGATTACACAAATATTCAGCATTAGACTCAAAATCTGAAGCATCAACAGATTTGATAAATGAGATCCCACTAGGACAATAGACCAAAAAATTGATCAAACTTCTTTGCCTATTATCCTTCCAGCCATCACCCATAATTGTGCAACCAGTTTCAGCCCATTTACTACGTAGATTGTCAACAATTAATTCAACTTGCTTCTTTGCATCTTTCAACAAAATTACCCTTAAAGCATGATAACTAGGTCCTTGATAACCATGACCCATACTTGTTATTTTTTCAATTGCTTGTTGGTAATAGGGAGAATTACAAGCATTCATTGGAATACATGCATCATAAAACCACAAAGCTATAGCCATGTCAGTATCATGCCATCTCTCTTTACTTTGCATACAAGACTTGATACTCGGTTGAGAGCGATCAAGAGATTTACCTATCATATAAGATTCAATGCCATGTGCCTTTCTTTTTCCCTTATTCCCACTAGTTTGAGTTGCCTTTGTTTTTGGATGAGGAATTTCTTGAATATCATCACCTTCAAATCCCGCTACACTTCGGCCTAATGGATTTCCAATTTCAAATATCCCTTTTTTCTCTTTTGCTTTTTTAACATTTTCGTTCAATGAATCTTCCATTGTCTGCTGAATATCATTTGGCACATTTTTGCATGGAGCCACATTACCCTTCACTTTTGCAAGATGATGCTTCACTCGATTAATACCTCCCCCTCTAAAAATACTGTTGCACCATTGACATATCAAAATTCTTCTACCTTGTGAATCTTGTCCTTCTATAGCATATCTCCAAGCTATATCAGTTTTTTGCCTAACATTTTCAGAACTTGACTTTGATGCCGATCCTTCATTTGTTGGTGTGGACTGTGAATCAGTACCTTCCATTGTCCTACATTAGAAAGAACATTGAAAATATTAAATAATTTAAAAAATCTCCTATAAATGAAAATCTACAGCAATTATGCACAGCCATATATGCACAGACATTAGCTATCATTAGCCATATATGCACAGCCATTGAGTACGAGAAAAGAATATCAAAGCTAAAAGTATGTTGAAATTGAAGTCCGCAGGAACTATATGGTTTTTCAAAGGCTTGTTGGCAATGACATTAAGCGTATATGAAAAGTGTAAAACTCCAGCAGTTGTTTCAACGGGAAAAAGAAGGAACCAGGGTAGTGGAAGAAGGCTTTCACAGGTCTTGAACAGAGACTTAATTTAATTTAAGAGAGATAACAACTTCAAGTCCCATTTCACTATCATTGCTCAATTACTAAAAGAAGAAGAGTAGGAATAAAAATTTTTTTGATTGCTAAATCATTTAGGAATTGCGCCTGTCTTGTTTATAAAACCAGTGGAGTCTTGTTACTAAACCAGTGGAATTGCGCCTGTCTTGATTCCAAAAATTATCCTTTTTATCTTTATGCCAAGCCCTTGTGATCATTATCAAACTTACAAAGCAAATGATGGTACCAGAATTACAACTTCATTTACAGACGCTTCTTGAGCAACAACCATTACAGTGCCCAAGAAACAAAATTTGGCAAATAGTGAATTTCCTTCAAGTTTGGCAATTAGTGCTGCTACCTGTTTAATATCCAGAGCCATAAGAAAATGCGAGAGTTATAAACCTTATTCGGTTATTCCTATAAGCTAAGACAGGGTTCAGATTCATAAGCCAGTAATGTAAAATCTCTAATTCCTATAAGCTAAGACAGGGCCCAGCATAATGAATCAAAAAATTCCAGTCACATATCAACTTTAGCATAACAAATAAGCAATAATAGCCTTCAGATTGTAAAAATTACCAAATTTAGGCTTTAGCTTCAGTTCACCCGCTTGCTAACTACTTGCTTCTCTTGAAATCTGAATGAACTGGTGGTGTTGCGGCGGTGGAGGCTAGAGATTGAAGGTTGTGGTTATCGGCGATGGATCTCAAGAGCGGCGGTGGTGGCTGAACGGCTGTGGTTATCGGCTGAAGAAGAAACAGAAACTCACGAAAGCTTTTGTCAATTTTGCTCTATTTTTTCAGTCAATTTTTAGCGTTTTTAGTTGGTCAATTTGTCAAAGTCTGACCCAAAAAAAGGCCGAAAATGGAAAAAAATAAAAAAACCGGAATTAATCAAAAATTCCGGTTCGGAGGTCCAACCCGAGTTATGACCGGGTTTGACCGGTTTTTTAACAGCCGAGTTTTTTAGCTAGCTCGGACCGGATGCCTGGCCGGTTCCCGGTCCGAGCCTGAAAATACAGCATGTAAGTAGAAGAAAGGCCATGATCGTGTGATTCATCGATTATTATTATTATTATTATTTTTTATCTGAAACGATAGATCCTATATTTATTCTATTCTATACTATCATGTGATTTATGGATTAGCCAGGTTCGGAATTTCACATTAGAGTTATGGTGGGGTTTTGATTTTTGAAGGGGTTTTGACTTTTCACTCTTGATGAGGTTTTGAAGAAACTGAAAACAAACGGGAGCGCGTTTTAGATTGGAGTTAAATGGCAGAAGGCAACTCTTTATTATCGCTTCAACAAATTCAACTTCGTCATCGTCCAAGAGGGCGCGCTCATTTGCTTCCTCATCAAGACCCGGTAAAGATCTTGTCACCCTTCTCTTCACAAACAAGACAAAGGGGAGATAAGTGAGATATTACATCCCAAGCAATTAAAGAACAAGATTATGAAACATTATTGCATTTCGTAAATGTTCTGGCCAACATACAAACAAAAAGAAAAATATAGGAAATGCCAAGTGGAGGATCGTAATAGAGTAGATAACAATGAAATTAAAAACTTAAAGTTCTTTGTGCATAGAAAATCTTCAAGTAAATATTTCCACGCGATGTAGAAAAAGGTTGATTTTCAATAAGATTAAGAGGAGTTAGGAGTACCGGCTCCATTTGTAACCAGTGAAAGTTCCCTGCTACATCAAAAAAGAATATCAATAACAACAACGACAACGACGACAAGAAACAGAAGTTAATGATAACAGTAGTGATGGTAACCGATGCCAAGTCAAGTCAAACAAACACCATGATTACTTATTCGACCGTCGAAGCCCTGTTTCTTCTTCTTGGGTCCACTATTAAAAATCTTGGGAATGTTGCATAGGTGAAGGAGGAAGGGGGAGAGACTCCGGAGATAAACCACAGTCGAAGTCACCTGCTTACCGGCTGCTAATTAGGATTATCAGATAGGCCCGGACTGCGCCGACTCTGGGCTGGCTGGCCTGAAAATTTTGGAGCTGAACCTACATTTTTCTTTTTAGCCAAACAGAGACATAGGGTTCGGAACTAAATACGAGTCCAATTTAATTGTAATTGGTCCAGTTTGAGCTTCATTGGGCTGATTCAATAAAAGCCAAGAAAAAATAATTATTTAGGTAAATATATTTTATGTGTTTAATACATTATCTAATTTTTAATTTGTATAATTTGATAATGATATATAATATTATCTCTCCTATATATAAGCCTGAGGAAGGGGCTTAGAGTAGGGGTGGGCAAAAAATCCATCGATCCGAAAATCCGATAAATCCGATCTGATCCAATTTGAAAAATAAGATATCTTATCCGATTTTTTTTAGCGGGGCAAATAAGGATCGAGTACCTGCAAAAAATAGATATAGATACGGATTAGAAAAATAAAAACCCACGGATTATATAAATATTAAAAAATTAGGGGGCATTTTATAATTTTTAATCCTGAGTGTAAGTGAAGTAGCTCATAGCCTCACATTTTAATCCCATATGATTTGTCTCTCCTCATCTTGTCTGAAGAAAGTGAAGATTTTCGGTAAAGCTTGAACCAAACGAAGAAAAATTTGTGAAGCTCTTTCGTAAAAATTTTTCATCCCTTTCATCATTTTCATTTTTATCCAACCTTCATCAATCTTTCCTGCAAATTTTCCATCAATTCAATCAAAGATTTGTGTTTGGAGCTCCAATTTTCTGTTAGCCAGGTAATTAAAAATGAATAAATTTTATTTACACTGACAGTGCATACACTATCACCGTTGGATCCATAACACATGTGCAAAAATTAAATTTCAAATTCAAATTTTGCATAGTTATCATTCATCCAACCCTGACAGTGCACTGTCAGTGTAACAAAAATTAATCCATTCAAAATTTGTGTCTTTCATTTATTTAATTATTTGATTTATTTTACTGCAATTATATCTCTTAAATTTGTCACTTTTTTTTAGTGCAAGAAATTTATTTTTCTTTTTCATCAACTTTAAAGCCATAAGGTCTATTCCAAAGATGTAAGGAAGTTGGGGAAGATTTTTCAAGCTTATTTTGGTTATATTTTCTCCAAAAATAATTAGTTTTGTTCAATTCTTTTTCGGACTTGATGCCACAATCTACTTATTTGAGATGTAGCCTTGTACCATAACATCCTTAAGGAAGTTAGGGAAGTTGCTGAATACTTATTATCTTTTTGTTTGCTGTGTTATAGAAGGATGAAATATGTGGGATTGGTGATGTATTCAAAATTATCATGAAACTTCATTTTGTCTATTAGATATTATAATTCTAATATGTACTAATAACATCCTTAAGGAAGTTAGGGAAGTTGCTGATACTTATTATTCTTGTGTTTGTTGTGGTATAGAAGGATGAAATATGTGGGATTGGTGATATATTCAAAATTATCATGAAATTTCATTTTGTCTATTAGATAATATAACTCTAATATGTATTAAATTTATGAGATTGGTTTGATTGTTAAATGAAATGTGTGAGAATGGTGATGTATGGATTTTGATTACATTGTCTTTACCAATATTAATTGGAAAGTAAGTTTTTTCTTATACTGGAAAATAGGTTGATATTAATTGGAAAGCAATTTTTTTTATTGGAAAATAAGTTTTTTTTTTTAAGGACGGGTACCCTGTGACCTGCCCCTTTTTTCAGGTACCTAGAGGTATTAGGAGGAGATGAGATCGCAAAATGGCTAATTCGATATATTAGGGTCGGATCAACCAAATTACGTTAGGAGCGGATATCTGAACCATGTCCACTCTTAGTTTGGGGTTAACACTTTATAAACTTCCTTTTTTGTCCTTATAAAATCTATTTTTACTTTAATTACCTATAACTACTCATGACTATTTTGTTTTTAACTATTTAAGTGTACGTTTTCAACATAACTACCTCTAAATATTATAACAATAAATATAAAATTATTTTAAGAAAAATATTTGAAAGATTAAAGTTTGCTTTAGTAAAAGAAATTTTATTTAAAATATATGACCGTAAATGTTATGTATTTTTTTATTACACACATTGGACGTGCATTGAGCACTAATTTACATAATTGTCCATTAATTATATCGAGAGAGCACGAAGTAAGCCCGAAACCTCCAATCAATCAGTGAGTGTGGGTCTCATAGTCTGAACTCGAACCCCAATATTTTAAAAACTCAAACACTCTATCTTTTTTTTTTGTTCTGAACTTGGGTTTGCTCTTTTTCAAAAAAAAAAAAAAAACTTGGGTTTGCTCATAAAATCCAATTAATACTCCTATTATTGGGCACTTGAGGACATAAGCCCTATTGATGTTGGTAGGGATTGGCGTTAAAATACGTTTTCTACTTCCTATTAGTTTGTTTTGTCATATAATAAAAGTACAACTGTAGACAATGGAATTTTAATCAATTCTTAAAATTACCATTGGTCTATAATTTATTTTTGTGACTTATTTCTATCCAATCAGATATTGCCACATGTCATGTACGCTTAGAAAGATGGGTCACTAAATATCCAATTATATTTTGCCACATGTCAAGTTGAGGTTTTCCAATCAATTGAAATCACTGGAATGTCTCCACCAACCAGATCGTATCATATCACATGTCTATTGGATAGATATCTAAATATTTATTTCTTATTAAAGAGGTAATATTTGGAGTCGTTTAATCCATATATACTTCTTATATATTGCAATAGCTCGTCCAATCAAATGGCGCCACGTCACGTGTCCCTACAAGTTCGACCAATCAAGGAATTACTTATTGGTATTATTTCTTTATTAGTAAATATAAAATAAAGAGATAATATTTAACTGATACAATCCTAATATGACTGCACGTCTTGCAAGACAAGTAGAGTGGTATACATGGTTTCAACCTTTATCTCATACAACAACTATAAATAGGGGTCTCTCTACCAAGTTGACACACACACAGAGACACATTCAGAGACATCTCATACGCTCAAGTATTGAAATTTCAAACTACAAAGGTCTGCGTCTTCAAACTCTTCAAACTTTTCATATATCAAGACTTGAGTTTTCAAATATTTTCAAATTATTCAAATCTTCCATATCAAGATTTGAAGGAGTCGGTGGTTGATCCAAGAGCGAGCTGTGAAGCTCTTGGATTGGCGTTTGAGGAGAAGAATCGAAGGAAACTCTCTAGAAGTTCGAGAAACTCCCAAAGATTGCACTCATAATTATCCTAAATTTATATATTATATATTTGTCGTGTATATTTCTCATTTTTGTAGACTTGAAATTTTATCGCGTACAAATTTTTGGCACGCCCAGTGGGACCATCTCTGCCTTCCATCTCTTCTCTTCGAATATTCTACTACATACATCACCAATGGCACCAAAGAGCAACAAAATCATGATTGCACGTTCCAAAACTACTGATGCTAAGTCTGTTCAGGAAGTTGCACATATTGCCACCAATACTTGCACTATGGATCCTGTGACAAGGAGTATGACGAGAGCCTCTACCCAAAGTAGCATGAAAATTTCATCGGCGTGAACTCTCGTCTTTGGTTCAACATCACCAATGAACTATTCTTCCACGGTGGGGATCGAAGACTTTCCTGCCTCGATTGAGAAGGCTCTTGCCATGCTCGAACTTGTATCCGAATCCAAATTTTCTGAGCATGATGATGATTCATCAAGCACCGGATCAGTCTCTTCCCATAAAACTCTTCAATCAAAATTTTTTTATTAAAGATCCCCCTGTCTCTTCTGCTGCAATGCCTGCTATGATGACAAATACTTTAAGTCTCGAAAAATAAGTTTCGAACATGTCCAAGATGATGGAAACTATGATGAAACACATCAAGGATCAAGATGCAATTATTGCTCAACTGCTCACTCAAAAAGATCACGCTCTTGAAGGAAACCATGCAAACCCTAAGGAGCACCAAGAGCGTGAAATTCCCTCATCTAAAGGCAAGGATAAGGTGAAGAAAGTATATGTGACCGGTGATGGGACTATCCCCGTGGAACAACAGAAGGAACTTGTTGAAAGCGTGATCAAAGATAAAAAAGAGGGTGGTTCAAAGTCAAGCTTTACCTACTGTAAGCCTTATACTGCTAGAACTGACAATCTAGCAATGCCTGCTGGATATGAACCGCGTAAGTTTCAATAGTTCGATGAAAAAGGCAGTCCAAAATAACATGTGGCCCATTTCATCGAGACCTGCAATAATGCTGGAACCTATGGTGACCTGCTAGTTAAACAGTTTGTTCGGTCCTTGAAGGGCAACGCATTTGATTGGTACACTGATCTCACGTTGAGGTCCATCGACAGTTAGGAACAGTTGGAGCAAGAGTTCTTGAATCCCTTCTACAACACTAGAAGATCCGTCAGTATGCTGGAGTTGACTAACACTCGTCAATGAAAGGATGAACCTGTGGTCAACTACATTGATAGGTGGAGAAGTCTGAGTCTCAACTGTAAGGATAGACTGTCTGAACCCTCTGCCATAGAAATATGCATCCGAGTAATGCATTGGATTTTAAGTTATATTCTACAGGGTATACGTCCAAACACATTTGAAGAATTAGCTACTCGTGCTCATGATATGGAGTTAAGCATCATAGCCAATGCAATTGATGGGTTTCCTACTCAAGTTCCGCGAGTGCAGTCGCCTCGTCAAAGCAATGAAAGACAAGAAAACAAAAAGGGGGCAAACTTCCTTCAAAACTCAGTAATAAGGAGTCCATGGCAATAAACACAGCCTCCATGAAAATTGCTACCAAAGTGAGTCGAAAGATCACTGAGAAGTTGAATTCCTCTCAAAATAAGTCAGTAAAAAGACCTACTTTAAAAGAGATGTAAGAAAAGAACTACCCTTTCCTTGAGTCTGACTTACAAGAGATGTTTGATGATCTTTTCAAGGAGAAGTTTCTTGAACTTCCAGACATGAAGCGCCTAGAGGAAGCCGGTCAAGTCAATGATCCAAATAATTGCTGTTATCACCACTTGATTGGCCACCCTCTTACTAAATGCTTTATCTTTAAAGACAAAATTATGAAATTCGCCCGTCAAGGAAAAATTCTTCTCGAGGAGGATAAAGTTTCGGCAAATCAAACAACAATAATGTTTGGATCTGTGTGCTGTCCGATAGAAGTTCTACCCACATCAAACAGTGCTCTGTCTGTACAAAGGGAGTTTAAAAGATCGTCAAGTGAAAATGTTATAAAAGGTGATAATGAAGGATGGACCTAAGTCACTCGAAAAAGGACCTGCAAGTCAAAGATAAAGAAGTACATCTTTCCAAAAAATAATCGTTCGACAAAGGTTAAAGTGACAATGAAACAATGAACTGCAACAAAGAAACAAAAAGGAGTGGCCACAACACCAATTCTTTCAGATTTTCAACTCCTTCAAGAGGTTCAACAGCCCATGACACTAAGAGAATTTATACCTAAGGGGTATTTAAGTGACGATACTGGTAATTTCACTTCTTGTAATGTCGTCAAAATTGAAAATTCTCAAGTCACACAAATTGATACTGAATTTGAAAAAAAACTCAAAATCGATGATAAATCACTAGTGAATTGTGCAACGATTATCATTTTTTATGATGACGATTTAACTGTTGAGTTCAAAATGCATAATCGACCTTCGTTTGTTAGTGCATATGTTCGAGAACAGAAGATGAATCGAATACTCATTGATGGGGGAACTGCTGTTGATATCATGTCTGTACGTGCTATGAAAGAACTAGAAATTTCATGCAATGAACTCTTCCAGATCCGTCTCATGATTCAAGGATTTAACCAAGGGGGACAAAGATCAATTGGCTTCATAAGACTTGAACTGCTCATTGGTGAGTTATTTTCAAGTGCGTTATTTCACATCATTGAAACCAAAACCTCCTATAACATGCTCTTGGGAAGACTCTGGATTCATGAAAATGAAATTATACTGTCTACTTTGCATCATTGTTTCAAATATTATTGAGACGGTATAGTGAAGAAAGTTACTGCCGATGATAAATTTTTAACGAAGGCCGATACTCACTTTACCGACACCAAATTTTATCTTCAAAAAGAAGCAAAAAGAAAAGAGTCAGCAAGGGAAGAATGTCAAGATCCCAAAGTACCCATTTTGCATTATATTTCAAGATCAAAGAGAGAAGAAGGTCGGTCTTTTTTATCAGAAATGACACATTGAATGTTCCGCTCACCAAAATAGAGTTTGTTAAAAGTGAAAAAGAGAGCTTGCAAGGGTTTGTTCGTCCCAAAGAAGAACCGGTAGTGAAACGTTACTCATTACCAACTAATCGGACTCAAGAAGGTTTTGATCTAAATGCATATAGATTTCTTACTAAGACAGGTTATAACTCAAATAAGAAAAATACATTGGGCAAACTCCCTCCTGTAGTGATTGGCGAGAAGACTCATGAACTAACACTTACGCAGAAAATATTAAAAGAAAGAGGTTATAATGTCGAAAATTCATCGATAGGTCTTGGTTATCAACCACTTTCTCCTGTTTGTATAATGATCAAAATGACAAGTTGTAACTATGTGAACGAAGAAATGAAGGTCACAAACCGAAAGAGATCCGTTTTCGATAAATTGAAAAATAAGTCAAAGCACACTTTTGTATTTGATAGACTGGGCCAGCAATTGAAAAATCTGAAACGGCCGGTCCATGAGAGATTAGGCAGCAAAAAACAAGAGTATCAAATTGTCAAAAAAGAAATCTTACTCCAATAAAGAAGAATGGTCGGAGAAAATGAGTTTCTAATTTTTTTATGCATTATGGAAACTTTGTTAACGTAAAGATCGAAACCATCTTGGAAGAACAGGGTCAAGAAAGTATTGTTTCTTGTCATCATATTACGATCAGTGATCTTGAAAAAGAAGAAGAAAATGCGGATGACATTTCCGCTGAATTTGAACAAGGATTAAAAAATACAGTCGATATGTTAAAAGAAATTAATCTTGGCACAAGTGACCACCCTTGCCCAATTTACATAAATTCTTGTATGACTCCTGAAGAAGAGAAAGAGTATGTTGATTTGCTACTCGAATTCAAGGATGTCTTTGCCTGAAATTACTCAGAAATGTCTGGTTTAGATCCAAGGGTCGCTGTTCATAATTTGTCTGTCAAGCGAGGAACAAAATCTGTCAAGCAAATTCAGAAACGCTTTCAACTCGAATTGATCCCTTTGATAGAAAATGAGGTAAATAGATTGATTAAAACTAGATTCATACGAGAAGTGAAATATCCAACATGAATTTCAAATATCGTCCCTGTAAGGAAGAAAAATGGACAAATCCAAATTTGTGTTGATTTCCGAGATATAAATGAAACTTGCCCTAAAGACGATTTTTCGCTCCCCATCACTGAATTAACAGTAGATGTTACAATAGGACATGAAGCATTATCCTTTCTCAACGGATCGTCTGGCTACAATCAAATACGCATGGTAGCTGAAAACGAGAAGCTCACTGCCTTCCACACTCCCAAGAGAATTTATTGCTATAAAGTGATGCCGTTTGACTTGAAAAATACAGGAGCGATATATCAAAGAACAATGCAAAGAATTTTTGATGATATGCTCCATAGAAATGTGGAGTACTACGTTGACGATCTTGTGGTAAAATAAAAAAAGAGAGAAGATCATATTCAAGACCTTCGAAGAGTTTTTCAACGCCTTCGAAGATACCAACTGAAAATGAATCCTTTGAAGTACGTATTTGGGGTCTCTTTTGACAAGTTTCTTGGTTTCATCGTTCATCAACGGGGAATAGAGGTCGATCGATCTAAAATTGATGCCATTGTAAACATGCATGAACCACGAAACATCCATGAATTGAAGAGCCTTCAAGAAAAATTGGCTTACATCCGGAGGTTTATCTCTAATTTGACTGGATAATGCTAACCTTTCAGCCGAGTGGGATGAAACGTGTAGAAATGCTTTTATAAGCATTAAAACATACCTTATGAATCTCCCTGTGTTAGCTGCACCAATTCCAGAAAAATTATTGATTCTCTATATTTTCGCCTAAGAGCGGTCGGTTGGAGTCTTACTTGATCAAGAAAATGATGAAGTAAGGAGAATGCATTGTATTACTTGAGTCGGATGATGACATCTAATGAATTGAATTACACATCCATCGAGAAGTTGTATTTAGCACTTATATTTGTCATTTAGAAGTTGAAACACTATTTTTAGGCATATACTATCTGACTCATATCCAAGTCCAATCCCATTAAATATGTCATGGCAAAACCTATACTGTCCGATCGACTTGCGAGATGGTACCTTCAGTTTCAATAATACGAAATTATTTATGTACCTGCGAAGGCTATCAAAGGACAAGTATTGGCAGACTTTCTAGCCCATCATCCATGCCTGCCGAGTGGGAGTTGATTGATGATCTCCCCGATGAAAAAGTATTTGTGATCGAATCTCCGTGGTCGATGTATTTCGATGAATCTGCTCACCGTGATAGAGCTGGTGCGGGAGTTATTTTTTATACTCCTGAAACAGATATATTGCCGTACTCTTTCACTTTAACACGCCGGTGTTCAAACAATGTGGCCGAATATCAAGCGTTAATTCTCGATTTTGAAACGGCTGTAGACATGAAACAATTACATCTTAGAATCTATGATGATTCAAAATTAGTGATAAATCAACTTTTTGATATTTATGATGTTAAGAAACCTGAATTGATCCCGTATTATAAGTATGCAAGACAACTTATGAGATATTTAGACAATGTCACTATAGAACATATCCCTAGAAATTTCAACCAACAAGCTGACTCTTTGGCAAGGGTGGCGTCATGATCACTCTTCTTTCGCATCGAAATCAACTTTCAATATGTCAAAATTAGGTCATACCTCCGATGTTCAACGAAGAAGATGATGGTAAAGAAGAAAACGCTTATCATATTTTTGTCCATGAAATTAAAAAGGAGGATTGACGTCATCTCATTATGAATTACCTTAATCATGGAAAATTACCTGAACATCCCAAGAAAAGGGTTGATATACGTCGTCGAGCGCCACGCTTCATTTACTACAAAGGGACGCTTTACCGAAGGTCATTTGATGGAGTGTTTTTACGATATCTTGGAGAAAATGAGACCATGCAAGTAATAAAGGAGGCTCACTCTGGGATATGTGGCGCTCATCAATCTGGTTCGATTACACTTTCGCATTAAAAGAATGGGATACTACTGGCCAACGATGGTTAAAGACTGCATCGACTTTGCTAGAAGATGTCAAACTTGTCAATTTCATGGCAATTTCATCCATCAATCTCGTGAACCATTGCACCCAACTGTGATTTCTTGCCGTTCGATGCATGGGATTTCGATATAGTTGGACCACTTTCAAAATCTTCTGGTGGACAAATCTTCATTTTGGCAGCTACAGATTATTTCTCAAAGTGGGTTGAAATAGTTCCGCTAAGAGAGGTCGAAAAAGAGAATGTAGTGGATTTCATTCATTTGCACATCATTTATCGATATGGAGTCCGACGTTATATCATCACTGATAATGGTAAAACTTTTTGCAATGTAACAATGAATAAATTTTGTGAAAAGTTTCATTTCAAACAATACAATTCTTCCATGTACTATGCTGCTGCAAATGGACTCGCTGAAGTATTCAATAAGGCCTTATGTAGTCTGTTGAAGAAAATCGTGGATAAATCGAAAAGGAATTGGCATTTTCGAATTGGAGAAGCACTTTGGGCATACAGAACTACTTTTCGAACTCCCACACAAGCAACCCCATACGCGCTCGTTTACGGTATTGAAACAGTTTTTCCACCTGAGTACCAAATACCTTCGCTAAGAATTGCAATTTAAGAAGGGTTCAATGAAAAAGATAATGTTCGTCTTCGCCTTGAGGAGTTAGAAGCACTGGATGAAAAGAGGTTGGAAACTCAACAACAGATTGAGTGCTATCAAACTCGCCTTTCAAAAGCATTTAATAAGCATGTTCGACCTCGCTCCTTCCAAATCGGAGAGTTAGTGCTCGCTGTTCGAAGACCAATCATTCTCACTCATAACCGACAAATAAAGTTTACTCCTAAATGGGATGGTCCATATATTGTTCGAGAAGTATATACGAATGGTTCATATAAATTGATTGCTTAGAATGGATTGAGGGTTGGCCCCATCAAAGGCAAATACTTAAAAAGGTACTATGCATAATCGAAACAGCATGTTGCTCCTTACCCGCATGAGATAAAACTGTGGATGGTAACCACCAATGGTGTAGTATGTGGTTAAACTGTTGAAACGCTCCACCAATTCTAAGGTGGTAAACAAATAGACACTCTTGACCCACATGAAGTTAAAATGTGAACGGCAGGAATTACGTGTGACTTGATTCCCTTTTGGGATACGTAGACAGTTTAGAGGGTGACTTCGAAGTTCAGTTACACCTCCTAAACCAAACCTTTTTTCTTTGCAAAAGAAATCTTTTCTTTTTCTTTGAAATAAAATACTAAATTTAAAAAGTTCTTTTCTCTTAGAAAAAAAAAACAAGAGATAAGAAATGAAAAACATTTTATTATTCAAAAAAAAATTCATTACAGGAAAAAAAGGAAAAATTCAGGAAAAAAAACATGGTGAAAAGTCTAAATATCAAATTTATAGTCCACTACAGTTATTTTACATGATTCCAGTGCAGACTTCATGTTTTCAAGTTCCTTCACTGCGTCATCAGTCAAGATGCTAGTATTTTCAAAAGAAGAGAGCTCATCATGCGCTTGGCTTATCTCAGTCTAGATTTTCTTGAAAGTTTCATGGCTTTGATCGTTAGTTGAACTGATTTTCATGCCTTGTCTCTCCAACTCAATAAGTTCTTGTTGAAGAACTTTCTTCCTATCTTCAATAGATTGCAATTTTTCTTCCAGATTTTGCAGATGACAAGTTAGTTCTTCTTCTTTTGCCTTGGCTCTTCCAAGTTGGGCGGTCATTTTGGAACGGAGTTTTGCATGTGTTTCTCTACTCATCTTTTTCCATGATGAAGATGTCAAAATATCATACGTCTCTGTTTTGACAAACAAATCTTTCAAGTAGTCTTTTAAAGGAAGACCATTGGCGGGATCCGTCCTTGTGATTTCTACAATAATTTTCTCTGCACACTCTTTTAAAGAAGAGATTTGCTTAACAGGAGTGTCAAGAATCTGTCCGCGAAAATCCATCCACAAATTCTGCAAGTACTTTCTTCGATGCGTCTGGATCAATTTTTGGCCATGAAATTCTGAGACCAATGCTACCTTAGGTCTTTTTCGGATTTCGTGCGAACTAGTCAGCTCATTCTTATGTATTGATGAGGTACCTCCACTGGGGGTAAGTTGTTTTGGAATGCTGATAACGATTTCGTCACTTTTCTTGTTTGAAATTGTTGCATCAGTTTCAAGTTCTATTGGTGAATTGGTTCCAACATTTTCTTGGTGGAATTCAAGAAATGGGAGCTGAAAAAAAAGAGGAGAATATTACGAGAGTTAAAAAAAGGGTTACAAAAAAAAGAAAAAGAAAAAAATGGAGAGATGATTATCTTAAGTGGCGACACTCTAACCAACGGTGGTGTAAAGGAAACCTTCTCCAAATCAGAAGATGTTCTCTTCTTTGATTGGTTCCAATGACGATTTTGACTACTACTACCGCTCGCCAACCAATGGATTCTTCCTTGGGTAGATTCGATGCCCTGGACTTGAGTCCCTTCCTTTTCTACAACTTCGATAGAATCATGATCGTCCACCATTTCAATTTTGACATCTTCTTCTATGAGAGTCACGGATATAGATTTTGAAATTTTGGACGGCGTCTTCTTTGTTGGAATCACTGGTTGTACCTCTCTGATGGCCTGTCGAGAGTCCTTGGAAGACTTATTTTTTGTGACAATGTTTTTTGAGGGACTGCTAGTAATTTTGTTCTTCCGCAAGATGGATGAGGTAAGATCCGTTACAATCTCGAAAGCTCCATTATGATGCACTGACTCATTGGCGGAAGTAACCTTACCCTTTTTCGATGATTGCTGAGGGATTTTAACGGTGAATTTAAAGGAAGTTGAAGAGACACTATTTTACCGAGTTGACCACCAGGCGTCATAGTTTTTTGTGATCAATGGATGCTTCCTGCACGTGGGTATAGTCATCCGAGATCGCATCTGCGTGCGAACTGAGGAATCCCATAGTTGAATAGCCTCACCTAAAGTATACGTGTAAGTGATCTCTTTCAAGTTGTTGAAAATGTCCTGACAGAAGTCGAATTGTCTACTAAATCTACAAGGATTATATTTTTCGATAATAAAGGTATTATCCTTACGTAGAGTTAAGTAGCAAGAGCGTTGACTGATAAAGTAGCTCGTGAGCCTTGATGATAAGGATTCATCGTCGATCAACACCTTTTCTTCATTCTCAATCCAACACAATTTGAAAAGTATCAAAGGATTCATTTCTTTGAAGATTTCCTCAACTTCTGATTTCCCATAAAATAGTGTCATTTTCTCACCATTAAATCTTGTCATGCGTGTTTGGTGGCTATTTACTTGATTATTTTCATAATATACATCGAAATATTGGCTAATCCAAATATAGACGTAATGGATTGGAAAAGTTATCCCACATTCTCCAAGGTTAGGGGCATGGACGATCTCCCTCAACCCATGATATATGCTCAAAAGAATGGGAATTGCAAGGCAAAATCTTTTCGCTGTGGCCATTAAGTATGCAACCTTGAAGACACTTGGACGGATACGATTGAACTTTTTGCTTGGCAAAAGGAACTTGGAAATCCAATACGCTATAAATGCTACAATATAGTTTCTTTCCTTAAAGACCCTGGGATATCCAGTGTGTCGAAAGGGACGTTGAAATCCTTCGTATCAGCAAGGTCGTGAGGTTCTATGCTTCCAGAAGGGTTGTAAGTCATTTTCGATTTAGATGTGGTGTTTCTTCTATTCGCCCTGTTCGGAGGAACCCTATACCTGACCTCTCCTTTAAACCAGAAGTGAATCCAGTCTTTCATCCATACCCCTTGGTCATTCGTCCAAAGGTGATAGTAAGCAGAAAAGAGATGCCTGCAACTCTCAGGGAGAAGTAGCTTTCTTTCTTTGTCACGAGTGAGAAACTCCTACGCCAAAGGAACAACTTCATCAAAGAACGAGCCATCGATCGAAAGGCCACCGGGACACCAATATTTGAAAAAAGCCCGCAAGATATTTTCACAGCGGTCATAAGAGAATCGCGACGTGTAGACGGCTTCAAATATGCCGGCACGTGTGAGCACTTCCTTATGTCTTCCAAGGATGTCTTCAACCCACTCCCAATAATGAGAAGTGAAGCATGCCTCGCCAAAGAAGGAAGAGGGAATCTTCCATGTAGTTTTGTCAATATTGAATCTCACGAATGGAAGTGTGAATTTAGCTATTTCTGGATCTCCATTATGAAGTGACGAATTCAATACGACCACTTCTTCTTCCCTCGACGTAGTGGAGAAAGTTGACGGTGCTACGACTTCTTTGGTCCACTTGCTAGTCCAATCCTCAAGATGAAAGCATTCTTCAAGAGGTATAAAAGATTCAGCAAACATGCCGATTGTTGGTTTATGAACATGTAGTGACAAACTCTTTGATTGAGGTCTACTCCGCTCGTCCGTTAATGAAATATGGGGCAACGGCGTGGTGTAGTCCTTAATTTGCATAATTGCTGAAATTTGGTAAAAGAAAAAATATTAGATGATGAAAAGAAATTCTTACAAAATTTTGGTAGTCAAATTTCTTAATCGGTTGTCCTTTTCTCAAGTCCCCGAAATTGCTTAAACCTGTTCTTCAAGCGCGATTTTGGTAATCTACAAAGGAGCAAGGTTATAAAGTTGAAACATTAATATCGGAGTTTTAGCCACAAGGAATTTCTCAAATATCATGCCGCCTAGTATTTTAATAGATCAAGAGGCCAAGGTATCTTATGATATGCCAATGACGCAACTCTACAAGTCCAACGCACATGTTGAGCAGACAAGTAAATTCCAAGTACTAATCACATTCAAAGCACCTAGTGAGGAAATATGCAAAGGCCTTGACTGGAGCTTCTTGTAACGATTAAATGTTGCGAGTAAAAAAAAAAGGGGCTTCAAGTACCTGGTGAGCGAAAAGAAAATTATTGGAGTGCAACCGATGGATGATGATTGATGCTTGTGGCTCGGCAAAGGCGATAACCAGCTTCAAATTGTCTCTATTGATCAAAGGACAGCAAAGCCGACAATAAAGGCAAGTAAAAGTGATACGGTATGGCGATGACTGATTGATAAAAAGGTTAAAATTTTGGCAAGGCAGTCATACGTCAAGGTGTGGTTGAATGGTAGATTTCAGATGCCAAGAAGAGCAGTAACATGAATCAGTGGAGTCACAATTGTAAGGAGTCGTGTATGCAATTATGGTGGCTAATGTGTTATTCAATTTTGTGGTGAGACTCTTAAAAAAAAACCGCTTTGATCTATTAGACAATTATAGAGTGCTAGGATTTCAATGCAAGTTGGTAAAGATACTCGTGGTTTATCAACAGTGCATTGACCACAAACTTCAGGAAGCCAGAAACCATGTTATCTTTTTCCCAAGTTCAAGACATGGCGGACTGGTATGCAAAACTTTACTTATTAGTCACATGCAAAGTGCCAAAACAAATTAAAGCAGGCATGCAAATCTATGGTACAGAAGCTTCTACACCTTGCGTGCGAAGGGACTACCAGGCCAAAAGTATGAATGTTTATGAAAAATGGAAGAAGAGTCGAGATAATCACCTCCAAATTAGCGCGACGTTAGTGGAAAATTTCACACTGGTAATGACAAAGCTGGCACTAGCAACCGTAGCAATTCTAGATAGCAATTGTCGAATCACCAGTTGCAAGAAAGCGTTGGTAGCAGCGACAAGGCAACTCGGCAATAGCAGAAAGTTATTATTGCTGTCTCTAGCTTCTCACAAGTGAATGTACAGCTCTAGTCTTGATTATTTATACTAGTAGCATTGTGATTGGGTCTGAGGAAAATCTAGATGAAAGGTGGTTCCAATTTGGATACAAGTAAACTTCTAATCCTATACGGATTGTTGTTAGGATATTGAAAGGAAGTAACTTCTTGTACAATTGAGAAGGGAGTCGGGCGAGCTTTATTGTTTGAAGTCAATTGGGAACTTGAGTTCAATGTCAATTATGATTCTAACATCAGTTTGGCTTCAGGACATCATGCTCGATTAATTAGATTTTTGTTATGCATGGTTAGCAGAATCCTAACGAATTTCAAATTCCACTTGGAATTCTTCGATGGCAATTGGTTTCTGATTCGGCTTGGGAATGATAAGTGCATGACTAGGGCGGTGGATATGAGGCTAAAGAAAGTGTATTGATCTTTTGGAAATTGAAGGTACTAATGCATTCAATTATCTTGGAAAGTTTGAATGACTATTTCACGGCATCCTATTTTAAAACCTATACAACTCTATCTATGGATTTTAAAAGCTATCGTGAATGCTAAAAAATTGGAGCGGATCTCAACAAATGTTAATGCAATTTGTATTGGACTTCGTTTTGAGCTTTCGGATTTAATTCGGCAATGAGATTGTGTAGTTCACCAAGGATGCAAATGCTAACTTTGGAAGATTGTCCGAATCTTACAAGAGAAATAATTCTTGTGCATATGACCAAGGCGGAGGACTTTGACTTGAAACCATTGTATGATATGATCTTGGAAATTGAGATCATTAAGGGATGCGTTGGTGGTATTTCACATGGAGTCAAAGATCACTAAGTCATTGGACTTTATTTGAGATCACTAAGTCATTGCCATGGAGTAGGGAGTGATGCGCCTTGTCAATATGAAGTTAATATGAAGTTGGTTGGTCTTGGAAATTGATACCACTGAAATGTGTTTGATGATGCATGCGTAGCGGTGGACTTGAATCTATTGGTATGATATGTTTTGACCCAGGCGGAGATTGATATTACTAAGTTATGCATGGATTGGTGGCATTCCACATGGCCATCTTATGATCAATTCAAAAGCCACTACATTGCAAAGCTTCAAGTAAATTCCATTCACGGACTTTATTGTAAGGCTTTAGTTTGGAGCAATCCGGCCTCGGGAATTCAAAGTGATAATATTTTCAATCACCACTCCGCACCATTAATTAAAGGCTTATGCAAATTCACCTACGGACTTTGGTTGGAAATCAATATCGTTTTGATCTTATTCAAATTAAGGATGTCAAAAACTTGTTCGTTCAAATACTCCGTATTCACAAACAAGTTTTGAGGGGGCATTTGTAGATAATGGAATTTTAATCAATTTTTAAAATTACCATTGGTCTATAATTTATTTTTGTGGCTTATTTCTATCCAATCGGATATTACCACATATCATGTACGCTTGGAAAGATGGGTCACTAAATATCCAATTATATTTTGCCACGTGTCAAGTTGAGGTTTTCCAATCAATTGAAATCATTGGGATATCTCCACCAACCAGATCGTATCATATCACATGTCTATTGGATAGATATCTAAATATTTATTTCTTATTAAAGAGGTAATATTTGGAGTCGTTTAATCCATATATACTTCGTATATACTGCAATAGCTCGTCCAATCAAATGGCGCTACTACAAGTTCGACCAATCAAGGAATTACTTATTGGTATTATCTCTTTATTAATAAATAAAAAATAAAGAGATAATATTTAACTGACACAGTCCTAATATGACTGCACGTCTTGCAAGACAAGTAGAGTGGTATACATGGTTTCAACCTTTACCTCATACCACAACTATAAATAGGGATCTCTCTACCAAGTTGACACACACACACATTTAGAGGCATCTCATACGCTTAAGTATTGAAGCTCCAAGCTACGAAGGTCTGGGTTTTCAAACTCCTCAAGCCTTCCTTATATCAAGGCTTGAGCCTTCAAATATTTTCAAGTTCTTCAAATCTTCCATATCAAGATTTGAAGGAGTCGGTGGTTGATCCAAGAGCGAGCTGTGAAGCCCTTGGATTGGCGTTTGAGGAGAAGAATCGAAGGAAACTCTCTAGAAGTTCGAAAAACTCCTAGAGATTGTACTCACAATTATTCTAAATTTATATATTACATATTTGTCGTGTATATTTCTTGTTTTTGCAAACTTGAAATTTTATCGCGTACAACAACATTTACACAACTACACAAAGGGGAAGAAAATATCCATAAGTAAATTTTTAATTTAGTTTTTTCCCCCTTCTGCTATTGGCCTCATTTGAAACAATCGTTTAATGTTATTACTATACGCAACGGCTGGAGACCCGTATGGTGTTATTAACTTTGTCTTCCTTTGAATTATCTTTTTACTATCACATTACATGGTAGTTTAACCATATTAAAAAATATATATATACATTATTTTGTGTAATTATGAATTTTAAATTATACTGATAGCTACCATAATTGTGGTAATGTATTTTTTCTTTTTAATTCCGATCACTTCTCCAACAAACTAATCTTAAAAGTGTAAAACAATATTCTTCGAAATTAATTGTTACAAACAAATATAATAAAATTTTCGTTATTCACACACATATAGACTGTACCTTGATCAGTAGTTGTACAAAATGAGTGAGCAGGCTTTCGTCTATTATGTTAGTACTTGATTTTTTTTTGTCGTTTTTAAAATCCACAAGAAATTGTCAGTAGTAACTATCCATCATTATGCCCATATATATATATATATATAATCAGTGAGCAAGCTTTCGTCTATTATGTTAGTATTTGATTTTTTTTTGTCATTTTTAAAAACCACAAGAAATTGTCAGTACCATCATCATGCCCACATATATATATATATATATATAAAATAAGTGAGCAGGCTTTCGTCTATTATGTTAGTACTTGATTTTTTTTTTGTCATTTTTAAAAACCACAAGAAATTGTCAGTAGTAACTATCCATCATTATGCCCATATATATATATGTATGTATCCATCATTTTGCCTACGGTGCCATTGACCAGTCAAATTATTTTAGTAAGCTTGTTTAAGTACTTCTGTCCTACTTTATTGATGAGAAGTTTGTGCCATGGTTTCTGGCCCATAGAAGGCACAGATGGATTTCGCTTTGCTGAACTGCATCAGCAATATCAGTGTTGATGCTTTGACATTTGATTCGTATGAGTTATCTTGCATGCTCTTGTGGTGAAAAGACATCCTCCGATGCAACAAAGTTATGGGATGTAGTTGGAGGGATATTGCACGGGGCAGAATTTACCCAGTGTGCACTCTCGAACAGTGGTTGTGGTTCTTTCATAAAAAAAAAAAAAGACAAAGTTTTGGGCTATTGTCTAACATGTGCAAGTAACCTGCATCGATGGAATTTTACTGTGATGCTGCACGTTTAGACTCGAAAGGTTGGCATAGTAGTGTAAAGCCTCAAATGCTTGATCTTAGCATTTTGGTCTGCAACCTGTTTATAATCGTGAGATGTTCTACCATTTCAGTTCAGCTGGACTTAAATTTCTTTCGCAGTTCAGCTTGACTTGGTGAGGTTGTTTGTTGGATTTTTTGGTGACTTTAATACCAAATTATTGGATTAAATCCACTAATAATGGCGGCAAATGAATAATTTTATTTCTATATAAATACTTGTAAAGTAAATTTATACTGGACACTGCTAAATTGAATTTCACTTTTAAAAATATCTGCTCTAATTATATCAGACTCTCACTCTTCAAATATCTACTTAAACACTAACTCAACGCCTAAGCTCGTTTACTTACTATCTTCTCTCGAGCTTTGATGCTTTTATAATGAAAAAGTGACCCATATTTAATCCAAATAAGATTCCAAACCCGCCATCGGAACAACCCTCTCTTTAAGGGGCAGTTAGTTCGGTACCACCATCTATACAATTCATAATGCCAAACGAGTGGCAGTTGAGATAAATAATTCAATATCACTTTATATTATTTCATATTTAACGTTCTGATCAGCTGTTCAATAATCAAACAAACTCCATTGTTAGCATCACATAATGACTAGTACATCATGTTTATTTCTTTAACTTAACTGTTGCTCCTGCTGCTTCGCTTCACTTTGAGATATTCATTTGAGTACCCAAAATTTGGCACCATAGGCGACATTTGTCCACTTAGCCAAATTTGAACATTTCTATTCAATAAAAGCGTCTTTAGTGCTTGTAACCCTAAATCCTTGGATTTTTGTTTCAAATATGGGTTATATAGAAAATTTTCTCTACTATAATCTTTATTAGGGTCAATCAGATTACAATATTTTGCTTTGAGATCATTTAGCCAATTAGTGTTGAATCTTAGGATATTAGTACGAAAGTCATTTATAAACATGTGAAAATCAATTAAGAAGATTCATAACAATTGTTATGAACTAGATATGGACAGTTCAAATCAGATTTTATTCTTGAACAAGAATCCATTTTTTGATTTATTTCATTTGTTTCATGTCTGGAACAGGGGAGGATACATCTTATACCACTATTTTGAATTAGAAGAGAAATTTCAAAAAATGACAAATCTATTCACTCTACTAATAATTGAGTTGAATCTAGTGCATCATAAGGGATTTGCCTTTTCTATTGATTCCTATGTATTGGATCAAAAACAATTCTTGAATGAGGTATTTAACTCCAGGGATGAATTCAAAAAAGAAATCTTTATTGGTTCTACCTCTTATTTTTTTACGAAGAGAATGAATCTTTTTCTCAAATCCTCTATAACTCAGAATTTTCTATTTCTCTGGCCAGTTCCGCCCTACCTTTTTCTTTTCCTGATGTAAAATCAGACATGTATCCGACACAGTCTTGGTGGTTGTGGTACGTGATACTGGTGCTTGTCCTTTTCAATGCCAGATTTCTTTAGTTAGACAAAGTTGACACGTACTTCTTACGCTGATGCACATTATGGTTCATAACCTGACCTAACTTTGATGATGTTAGCATTATTGTTGGATTCAAATAGAACAAACTTGAGGTTGTTAAGCTGTAGTTCTTTGCTGGACCATTTGTCTTTAATGCCCTTCTGCATAGAATTGCAAATATCAATGGCCTATATCACTGGCATCTAATTAGTGACAGGATTTTGATGAATATGCATTGTTCTCCTTTCAGAATCTTGACGTCCAATTCTGAAATGTCTTGTCTTTCTCTCTTTCATATTCTCAGGAGGAGGGTTCTTCAAGCATTAACTCCAGACCGGAGTGAATCATTGAACACTTATTTCTCCTACCAAAAGGGAAAGGGAAAAAACAACTAGGAAATCATATTCCATGGAAAACCATGATAAATTATTGAACCACATTTGCAGGCAAAATGCCAAATATAGAAGTATGTGCATTGATCACGTGACCTGTCCCTCAATTTCTTACATTGTTTTCAACATTAGATTGGAAATATTACGTACACGCGATGGTTTGCAACCTTTTTCAACATAATGATGTGAATATTGAGAAGACAGAATAACTATTCTTTTTTACACCGATTGGTAGTGGATAAGTTTTTTGCACTTTTTATGAAATTGGTGTGTGTTTGGATCGCACCTTATTTTTTTCAAATTTTTTTGCTTGTATCATACGCACATTTTTCATTTTTTTTTATCTTACACAAACATCACATCAAATGAGTGTTATTGAATTTTTTTTTCAAAAAATTATCCTAAATAATCTTCTATCCAAACACACTGGTGTCACTTATCATAGTTGCTAGTTATAGTCGACTCTTTTTTCTTTTGGGGTTTTTGGATGTAGTCATTACTCTAGTACTCTAGTTTTTATTTTTAAATCATAGTACAATTGGGTGACAACTATATGTTTTAAAGGTACGTAGATTATTGGTTGACGTTACTGATCTAGTCATTGTATAATTGATTTGAATGATTTGATCGGGTATGATATGGGTGGAATGCAAAAGCAAAAAAATTGTTCAATTACATTCCACTGGTCTATGAATCATCCAAAATTGATTCTGATCTGATTGTACAAATTTTAACTCCATAATTATTTCAAAGATTGATTTAATTGGATTCTCCATTGTTTAGGAAAAAAAAAAATTCGAATCATATATCCAATTCCCATGATGTTCGTTTGGTTTAACCAATCTTAACTGTTTCACAGCAAATGAAGCATCATTTCAAGTCACTCCTAAGACTCCTAAACCAGACTGGAAATGCCCAGTTGAAGGGAACCAAATATAATCAACAACAAAGATTTACCACTAAATTTTACTTATCAGTTGAAGTGAATAGCAATTTGGCTCTTCATTTTATTTAATTTCATGCATTTGTATGATACATATGTCTAAGGGAAAGTATTGCCAATTTAAATAACTTCCAGATTTTCCTACATTCTATTTCGTAATTCAAGCATTATGGTATATGGTGCATGTGGTTTATAAAAAAAAAAAAATTTTAAAAAGGAGCAACCTATGGGTATGGACACGATTGCTCAGTCTTTAAGTAAACTACTTTCTTCAAATCGCAGTACACTTGCAATGTTGATGTTAAAATATGCGAATGATTTCTCAATAATTGCATATCAAACGTAGTTTAAAGTTCAGGGAATCCTATGACGAGTTTTAACTTACAGAAGGTCTGTCTATCAGAAGGGAACATTTGATGGACCACACAACTAGGAAATCCCAACCAATACACATACACACACAGATATATATATATATAAATATATATGTGTGTGTGTATAGAGACATAGACACAACAAGAGAATGGTAGTTAAAACATTTAATCTTATTTAAGAGGTATGGAGTTTTAGAACGGTTTTGATAGGCTAGTATATTCTAGCAAGAGAAACTTTATATTGATTGGATTAATTTTCCCACACTATCAAATGCAAAGATTTTTTTTTTTTTTTATATATGAGGGGCGTTGAGTGTATGCTACATATTTAAAAAAAATTAAAATTCGAGTGGAAATTTTGTGTATAGAATTTTTTACACCAACAAGTGTAGGAGAGGTCAATTTCTTCCTTTGGATCTCAAAAAGAGATAGAAAGGAAAAGAATTGTTGTCATAGATTGTCACGCCCCAATTTTGAGTCCCTAGATCGGATTTGCAATGTGGCACGCCGCAAATATGTGTAGTAATGTTTAAGGTATTAGTGATTTTAGGAATTGGATCCGAGTCGTGGCATAGATGATGTCCAAATATTGAGTTTTTGTGGAAAAATTCTGTGTTATAAAAATTCATTGGACGCATAAGCTGCCTGACATCTAAATAAATTATCTCTAGGAGGCTATGTAACTAAAAAAACACGTTGAAATTTAATCTGCTAAAACAGTTTTGCAATTGGGAAATTTGCCAAATTGGTCCCTAACATTTATCAAAAACACTTTTTTAGTCCCTGACATATAAAATCAGCCAAAATTGTCCTTCACATTTAAATTGTGATCCAATTTGGTCATAATGCTCGTTTTTGCTCCTTTCTCCGGCTAAAACTAGCACGCCCCTCTCACGTGGTTATATTTTCAAGGGCAAAATTGGAAAACACAAATCCCAGATCCACTGGGGACGATCCCTGACCTCACGATCTTTATCTTGCTTCGACTCTCTAAGGACAGGTTCACCACAACGGTGACTGAGTTCACCTGAATAGAAGCATATTTGGAAGTGATCAGAGGCCGGAGAGCCGAGAGTAGACACGCAGTGTAGAGATTCACCCGGGATTCCTCCTGGGTCCGGGTTAGTTTCCGGAGGGAAAGCAGAGCCTCCTCTTGCTGTGACTGAGTTCACCTCAACGGTGACTGAGTTCACCTGAATAGAAGCATATTTGGAGGTGATCAGAGGCCGGAGAGCCGAGAATAGACACGCAGTGTAGAGATTCACCCAGGATTCCTCCTGGGTCCGGGTTAGTTTCCGGAGGGAAAGCAGAGCCTCCTCTTGCTCGAACACTTGAGAGCTCCGGAGCTTGGTCATGAACTTGTCTTCTTCGAGGGAGCTAGAGTGACACAAGGACTCAATATCTGAGGAGGACGAAGAAGAGCAGCAACAATAGGGGCGGGTGGTTAAAGGTAGAGGAGTGGTGGGCCTGTTGATGACAGTGGCGACTGTCACGGATTCCTTGGAGCTGGCGGAAACTTGACTAGGCGTCCGAGTCAGCTCGGTTTCTTGGGAAGAGAACTTTGATAATTGATGATTAGGCTTATGTTGGGAACGGGAAGTGAGCAATAAGGTACGAATGAGGTTATGAGCGGAGCAGAAATCGAAGGGTTTGGGAGGAGGGGTAAAGAGAGTAAAATGGCACCAGCTGAGAACAGCGGACTTGAGGGCGAGGTTAGGGATGAGGGTGGAGAAATCGAGAACAGAGCTATCAGGGAGGGTGGGCCTGAAGTTGAGGGACTTGCAGGCATCGATGTAGTTATGCTCGAAGGAGTGGCCGGAGAAGACAATAACGAGGTCAACCATGAGGGAGCCGGGATGGGGCAGACGAATTCCGGAGGAGGTTGGATTTTTTGCTTTGGGGATTTCTCAAAGTGGATTTTCCACTTGGGTAGCTGCTTCTGCTTGGCGCCACTACCCATCTCCCTTTTCCATTGCTATTTTGATCCTAAAAAGGTTTTCATATGTGAGGGATATTACGGATCGATTGGGAGATTTCAAATCGGGTAGGTATTGCTGATGATGATAATGATGATAACAGTAATCTTATCAACTTTGAAAGAGGAATTGTATTGCTGATTACAATTGGGGACATGATGATGATAAGATTCTGCCGCTAGCTGATGAATCACTCTCTCTCTTTGTCTCTCTCAGTGCACAAATTGCTACACAGTGTAACAGACTAGCCAGTTGATTAAAGCTTTTGTTTTCCAATTTTGCCCTTGAAAATATGACCACGTGAGAGGGGCGTGCTATTTTTAGTCGGAAAAAGGAGCAAAAACGAGCATTATGACCAAATTGAATTACAATTTAAATGTGAAGAACAATTTTGGCTGATTTTATATGTTAGGGACTAAAAAAGTGTTTTTGATAAATGTTAGGGACCAATTTGACAAATTTTCCTTTGCAATTATAACTTTGTTCGGCTGAATTTCATTTCGTGCCCTCACTGCTTTACATCAATTTAGACTCTGCTTCTCCTCCTTTTTTTATTGGCAAAGTTATTAGAAATGAGATTCTAGATTGCCAAATAAATAAACAGGGTGCGACTTATGCATGTAACAAATAAATTTTGCCTAGTTACCCTTGAGGGTATCAGTTGCAGCAAGCAAGCAGATTTTGTACAAAAAGCACTTATGCCTACTCCTACACCCTAGAAAATTGAATATTTTCATCGATTTGAAAAGTTGCCTACTCCTACATAACGGTTTAAAATAAGTTCAAAGAATACAGCGAAACATGATGACATGTTATTTGAAATACTCATTATTTACACATATTAACTTATTTACATCGTCAACGCATTTTTCAATCATTTTTTTTTAATCTCATATACATCGTATTAAAAAAGTGTTACGATATTTTTAAAAAAATTTATTCCAATTCTCAAGTAGTTCAAATCCATTCTATCTCTTTCTGTGACCAATTTTCCATGCCTTGTGACGAGGACATGCAAGCTGTCTGTCAAGTTCTAGATGATTTAATGTTTGTTTTATTATCTAGAACAAACATTAAATCATCCTCATCAGCTTTGGTGATGTAACCAATATGACCTCATTGTTACGATGTCAGCTTGTATGTCAATAAGATGACCTCTTGTCGTTTTTGCTGTGAGCTATGTTGGCTGGTTCAGAAATAATTACAAGCTCAGGGTTGCTGACTCTGCAACTTTTTATCCCATCATCCTTCATGTTGCATACCCTCCTCAATCATTATCTATTGAAGACGGTGACTGGTACATTCCAAAAGGAAACAAAAAATAAAATAAGAAAAAGAATGATCTACAGGCACAAACCTAACTTTGAAGATAGATATTTTACCTTTTCAAAAATTTTATTCGAATGAAAAATCAAAAAGTTTGAAGCCATCTCTCACACCATTTAGGTGCATCTATTTTGACTATTTTCCATGGCTGGGAATGTGTCGAGGGACCAGGAAAATACGTTTTGAAGTTGTAAGCGGCTAAAATCTTTATTTTGTATGTAAGGAGCTAAGATTTAACACCTGTAAAATGTGAAGAACAATTGTTATCATTTACTCCAAATTTTTTTCTTACTTAGATAATGCTTCAAACTTTTTCGTTTGAGAGCATTTTGTTCTTATGGCTTATATTATTCTGGTTACATCAAAACACTTGGATATGCTATATTACATTTCAAAAACTTGCTTCTGAGCACTAAAGTAGATTATGTTTCAGTCATAATTAGTTTGCAATTTTAATGATACCATCTTACGATTATGCTGTCTTAGACAGTTGGTAGGTTCATGTTCAAGAACACATTAACCTACCGACTGGTTCATGTGTATGCATTAAACATAATTAAGCATATATACTATAAAAAACATGTAGTATCGCATGTATAGTATTATGCTTGCCTTTCTTAAGTTCCCCACCTTAATTGATGTATTTGTTTGATGATGTGTATGCGTGGGACTTTTGTATCCATAAAATTATCAAAACCCCATGAACGAAACTAACCAATGTTTGTCCATATCTACAGGCAATTATTTATTAGAGTGAAAACACACATTCAAGAAGGAAAGTGATGCGAATTAGAAAGTTTAAAGTCTAATTATGCAATTAAAGTTACACATGTTATGTTTTAATATCGAGCGATTAGGGTTAATTTTGAACCCTCCCACTTACATTATTTTAAAAAAAAAGTTACGTTTTAATATTTGTTAAATCTATTGATAACTTTTCTCATCAAATCCTGGATACTTATTTATTTTGTCCAATTGGCTAATATGGATTGAGAAACATCTAAATGATGGCCTGCTATTGGACAAACTCACAAAGCTGTACATATCACGTGTGTATCAGAAATCTGAAATAATTTATAGCCACTACTTTCCAGACCAACAAATTAATAAAAGAGAAACTTTATTATTAGTTCTTAAACTTAGAATTTTGTGTCAGAAGGATATTTTACTTGATAAAATTATTGGATATTTTACCTGCGAAAATATATAACAAACTCTTTATTGGTGTGCTAATGGTTAACAGCAGTGCGAATTGAATAAATTCTGCCCCTTCCGAAACTTCGAAACAAAAGAAAACGTTGCTGAATTGAACACGTAGAGCACTCGGAGTCGTTACTACTACTACTTGTACTAGTTTCAGTCCCATCACGTGTATCGGTAATCTGAAATAATTTATAGCCACTACTTTCTAGACCAACAAATTAATAAAACTGTCCCTATTTCAAATCCTAGAGGACAATTCTGTTTCACCTTCCATGTTGTCACAAGACCATTATAAATGGGACTTGAACACATTGAGCACAACACACAAAATCAAGGCAAAGCAGGTCAGCTTATTCGGCTTTGCTTCATCAAAAGAAAGTAAGAGACGAAAGGGAAATTGAGAGTGATGGAGGTGATTGATGTTCTTCGCATGAATGGAGGGATTGGAGATACAAGTTATGCAAACAACTCATTGGTTCAGGTAACACTAAACTATATTGTACTTAATCTTAATTCTGCTCCATATTTTTGACAATTTAGTGAATCATTTTCTTCGCTGCACTTTTTCATATAATTTTTGAGGGTATGTTTGGTTCTCTCGGATCAATTTTAATCTTCAAATTTGGCACCCAAGTTTCTATCTTGGTCTTCTTGTTTACGTGCATAGTTTTTTTAAATTAATTCACTACCAATTTGGAGAAAGAAGGAAACCAATTTGATTAGTAATTTTTTACCTTCAATTTGGACATGCAGCAAAAGGTGATACTAATGACCAAGCCAATAACAGAAGCAGCCATTACTGATCTCTACTGCAGCCTCTTCCCCAAAAGCATCAGCATTGCAGACTTGGGATGTTCATCTGGACCTAACACTTTTCTGGCAGTTTCTGAGCTTATCAAAACTGTCGAGAAGAAACGCAAAATTTTAGGACAAAAATCTCCGGAATATCATGTATATCTGAATGATCTTCCGAGCAATGATTTCAACACCATTTTCAAGTCTGTGCCACGGTTTCAAGAAAATCTGAAACTGCAGATGGAATCAGAGTTTGGACCATGTGTTTTCGCTGGAGTTCCTGGTTCATTCTACCAAAGGCTTTTCCCCGCCAAAAGTCTTCATTTTGTTCACTCATCGTATAGTCTTCAATGGCTATCCCAAGTATGTCTTCCCCATTTTCTTTTATATAACATTCATAATTGACAGGTTGTCGAAGCCTGTGCAATAATAAAACCTGCTCAAACTAAAAGTGATTTCTGTAGATAGCGGTGAGTAGGGTCGAATCCACAGGGACTGGGAGTAATTGTTTCTTTTCAAATTCACGTGACAATGGGGGTGTTTTTATGCAGGAAGTGACAATCAAATAAATTCAAATAAAATCTAAAAAAACTACTAAAAATTAAATAACAAAGTACTAAAATCAAATGAGTGATAATTAAAGATCTAGCCAAGGAATAACTTCAGCAATGGTTCACCTAATTGATCATCGATGCAAAGGCAATCCCAATTATTTATCAATAAATAGGTTATAACTACCAAACAAGCGATGGCAGTCAACCCCTCCTTACTGTGTCGGTGATCAAGGTACGCCCGTTAATCACTGCTCTAATTGAGAAATAATCCTAGGTACGCCCGTAGAATTTAATTCCCCAATTGCCTTACGTATTAGAGGAGCCCTATTCTAACCAAATAACGCACTACCAGGGTTATTTTAGATTAGCCCGCGTATTCCCCTGACACAAATCTAATCGTGTCAGTTGTCACTATTTCAGGACAATTAAACAATTACGGATTTAATGCCCTAATTGACAGTAGGCTACCAAATCAATTAATTATCCGGATCCAAGACAACCAATTAATTAAATAACCATAAGCATAGCAATCAGGAAATACGCGGATACCGATAAATAAAAGAAAAAGATTAAATTAAAACGATCTCACAATTTTAGATGACCCAAAACATCCGTTGTCCTTGACTAGAGAAAATGAATTTAGCTCATTGTTGATGAGAAAACCCCATACAAAGCGGAAGGAACAATTGCGGCCTTTGTCATTGACCGGGAGAACTCAATTCGCTTCAATAAGGAAAAAGAAAGAACAAAGCTACAGCAAATGATTCATGGGTTTTTCATGGTCTCTGACATACGAGAATTCAAACTACCCAAAAGCTAACAAAAGAAAAGTCAAAGCTCAAAAGCTTCAGGAGAACAAATCCTCTGCTCCCCTAATTCCTATCTAATGCCTAGTCTAATGCCTGCGGCGGCTCCCTCCTCTGGAGAGGAAGAAGAAGCTCTCCCAGGTTTGCTTTCTTTGCCCTTTTCTAGTTGCTGTGTTCGGTCAAAATTACCAAAAAGGTCTTGCATCTCCTTGTTCCAAGAATGCCCTTGATTGCCTGCCATTTGAACTCTTTTCCGATAATTATCAAATTGGCTCTTATTATGATATTTTCGATCTACTCCCTGAAATAAATACAAATTACGAAAAGTGAGTAGAATCTAATAATTAATCCATATCAAGTCAGGTAATAGGGAAAATTAATAATAAAACAAATGACAAAATTGCAACCCATCAATAATGTTTTCAGTGATTATAAGTAACGTTGATTTTGCTTCTTAGGTCCCTGAATTGGAAGAGGTTAACAAAGGAAACATTTACATGGCATGTTCAAGCCCTCCAAGTGTGATAAAGGCATACATCGATCAGTTTGAGAAGGATTTCTCGACTTTCCTGAGCTGCCGAGCAGAAGAATTGGTAACTGGTGGCCGCATGGTTTTGACAATTTTGGGGAGAAAAAGTGAAGATCCTTGTAGCAAGGATGGTTGCTACATTTGGGACCTTTTAGCTCTGGCCCTCAAGCAGATGATTTCTGAGGTACATATCTGAATATATGTTGAATAACCTTAGGAAAATTGTCTAAATTGCTTGCAATGCACACTGGGTTTCAGCATAGAACAATTTTTGTTTACTTTCAAACCACTAAACAAATTAGAAATTAGGTTTAATCGAGTTTTATACAAAGAAGTTAATACGCTTGCAATCTTTAAACCAGACATCCGAGTTGTCTATCGTAGAAGTAAAAGAGTTGTACTTTTAAATTCTCAAATTACAAAATGTAACTAGCAGAAGTAGAATAATACTCATGAATTCTTAACTGTGCATAGTACTTTAAAGAGAGGACATATGTTCAGAAACAAGTTATGCGTGGTCGGAATTGATTGATTTTGAGGGGTCAGAAATTGGAAGAACCAAATCTTACAATTTTGATATTAAGTTAGGATTTCTCCACATGTTTGTATGATCCTCGAGTGATTAAAGATATTAATTAGACAACTTCATGTCGACATAACAACTTTGACCGCTAAAACAAAGTATTTAGCAAGGATTCTATGGATTGGTGCTAACAAATCAACATCACGATGCAGGGCCAAATTGAAGAAACGAAACTAGATTCATTCAATATCCCACAATACACACCATCACCTGCAGAAGTAAGATCACTTGTTGAGATGGAAGGGTCTTTTACGGTTGATCGTCACGAGGCAACTGAGATACATTGGAATGCACATGATAGTGAATATTTTGAATTTGATGAATTCAAGGATGGTGGATATAATGTTGCCAAATGCATGAGAGCTGTGGCTGAACCCTTGCTTGTTAGTCACTTTGGTGAGGGAATAATAGAAGAAGTGTTCTCCAGGTACAAGAAAATACTTTCTGATCGCATGTCCAAGGAGAAGACTCAGTTCATCAATGTGATTGTCTCCTTGGCTAAAAGGGCATGATAATATGCAATGTGTTCCCCTAAGAACTACACCTTGACAATGGTTTGTTATGAAATTTCTTTGCCTATACTTGCAAAGAAGCAGTCAAAAGGGACCCGAAAAGGGGGCCCATTGTTATGCTGTACTTTAGTCGTTCATTTTTTCGTGCAATAAAAGATTACGTCGATTGCTGTTGTTGTATTGGTAAAACATTGTCTTTTACCAATTTGCTTCGTAGATGTATTAAACATAATGAAAACAATCTTACCATTGATCTTTGAGATTATCTTTTTATTGCCAAGGTTTAATGGTAAAGTTTGAAACAAATATCCACTGCCAGATACATTAAGCTTTTCTGGGATTCAGAGTTTCGAAATGTGTTTGTTACGTGATAATGAAAATATCTCGAGAGTGTCTACCAAAGAGTCCAATATGTAAGTTAGAAATCCAACTCTGACCCAAAAACTTAAACTGTTTGATCTCGGGTCCTTAGTTACATCTAAACCCTTCTTTAACCTGTAGACTTTATTTTTTTGGCCTTTTTCACATAACTTGTAGGTTGTTCAATATATACTTCCTCTTCAATAATTCCATTCAAAAAAGCAGATTTCACATCCATTTGATAAATATTTCAAGAATTATTGGCAACAATAGATATAATCATGCGAGCAGTATCAAGTCTAGCAACTGGAGCAAAAATTTCAAATTAATCAATACTTGTCTTTTGCTTGTATCCTTTAACCACCAATCTTACTTTGTAACGGTCTATCTCTCTAATTGGCTTGTACTTGGTCTTGTAGACCCACTTGACACCAATTAACTTCTTCCTATATGGAAGTGTGATCAACTCCCATGTCTTATTTTTCTCAATTGCATGTATCTCCTCATCCATTATTTGACTCCAATGATCACCCATGACAGCCTCCTCAAAGGTAACTCGGTCACAATCTACAAATAAAGCAAATTTTACAATATCTTCATCAAACAATTCATTATCATTACCAACAACATAATCTTTCAAGCGAGCTGGCATGCAACGTTCTCGTTGTGGACGATTAGGTGACTGCACAAGATTTGATTGCACCCCAGAAAACGAAGAATCACCAGTATGTTGTCTAGACTGCTCTACTGGTTGATTAGAAGAATTCCCTTCATCCAAATAAAATGGCATTGGTGGATACTTTGGTGTAGAATCTGTAACTTTTTTAGTCAAATCCCAAACTCCTTGCTTATCAAATGTGACATCTCTGCTAATAATCATCTTTCCTGTATCTAGATTGAGCAGCATGTGACCTTTGGTTTCATGACTATAACCAAGGAAGATGCATTTTTCTGTTTTGTCATTAATTTCTTCCTAATAGCATTTGGAACATGGGAATTGGCAAGACAACCAAATACTTTTAAATGAGAAATATTTGATTTCTTACCAGTCCATAACCCCTGTGGTGTCTTTCCGAAATCGCATTGTGTAGGAGACTTGTTAGATACATATACTGTATAAGCAACTGCATCGGCTAAAAAATCTTTAGGCATGTTCTTGGCATGCATCATTGATCTCACTATATCCATTATAGTCTGATTTTTCCTCTCTGCTATTCTATTCTATTGAGTAGTGTATCCGGCTGTCAACTAATGTTTAATCCCATGTTTCTCCAAAAAATCATCATAGACAGTAAATTCAATGCCTCTGTCAGCTCTCAAAATTTTAATAAATTGGCCACTTTACTTCTCAATATATACTTTAAAACTCTTAAAAATATCACAAGTTTCAGATTTATTCTTCAAAAAATATACCCAAAATTTTTCGTTAAAATCATCAATGAAAGTAATAAAATATTTACTACCTCTATTGGTAGGTACCTTAATTGAGCACAGGTTTGAATGTAACAATTCCAACGAACGATCAACCCTCCAAGTCTTGTTTTTAGAAAAAGAATCTCTGTGTTTCTTTTTCAAAAAACAAGACTCGCAAAAAGTGCTTTGTAGAAAAATCAATAGAAGACAGTCCATACACCATATTCTTTCTAACAAGAAAACTCAAACTCTTAAAATTCAAGTAACCAAAAGGCATGTGCCACAAGCAAATATCATAAAAAACAACATAACTAAAGTAATGCAGATCATGACAATTAAACGTGATAGGCCATAAGCGCTAGTGTTCATGTGTACCTTTGCTATTAGTTTCAAACAATCATCAGTAATAGAACCAATGTCATATTTGAATCGTAAATCAAATCCTTTTTTAGTAAATTATCCAAGACTCAGTAAATTATGATGAAGGTTTGGCACATAGAAGACATCAGAGATAAAATAAGATTTTTCATTCTTCAAAGTAATCTTGATTTTTCCTTTTCCAAGTACAGGCACTCTTTCATTGTTGCCAAACTTAACAAAAGATCTAAAAGATTTATCCAAATCATCAAACATAGTTTTGTCATCATAGCATCCGGAATCCAAAAACTAATTATTCTTTTTATTTTCTTCCACTTCTGAGTTGGAGAATAAAATAGTTTTATCATTTTCACCATTATTCTCTGCTATATTGGCATGCCCGCCTTTATTGTTAGAATTATACAAGCATTCACTTTTCTAATGACCAATTTCTTCTTTTTTTTTTTTTGTAATTATGGCACTGAATATTATGTCTGCAAGAATTATTATTTTCTAACTCACTATTGGGATAATTATTGTTACCTCTCTGTTGGTAAAAATTACCTCTGCCACAACCTCTAAAATTGCCTCTACCACGGTCTCATCCTCTTCCTCTGAAATTTTAATTTTTTTGACTGGAGCCATCACCATTCTCTTTGGGTTTATCTATCTGCACCTGCAACGCTTTCGCCACCGTTTCTTTTTCTGCACCATCTTCCAATTTTTCATTAATTTTTTGTTCATGAAGAGTTAACCAACCCTGCAATTCTTCAATGGTCATAGTTGAGAGATCTTTTGCCTCTTGAATCACGGCAACCACATGATCAAATTTCATGGGTAAAGTATTGAGGGGTTTTTCTACTAGCACCTTGATAAGTGACTAATTTACGTAATAATTGTATGACATTTTATATTATTTTCAGTCACTTTGGTTATATTATTGGAAGAATATGAATCATTTTGGCTATAATTGGTGAAAAATGCTTTTAAGTGATTAAATGAGGTTTTTATCACTTTTTACTTGGATTTTGTGTATTTTGACAGTTTTGACACATTTTCGTATTTCGGCTATAACTTGAGTTACAATGATCGGATTGGGATGATTCTTGAACCCATTTGAAGATAAGAGATAGATCTACAACTTTGGTGAAGACATCTAAATCCAGTTTGAAGGTTTTCCAGGTCAAAATGCCGAATTACAATAGCAAATTTCTACTGGTCGAAGCTGGAACAGGGCAATGAGCAGGCAAGGGTATTTCAGTCATATCTCAGCCTACACAGATCCAAATGAGGTGATTCTTGATGCATTAGAAAGATAACTCAAAATGCTACAACTTTCGTGTTTTAGACATGAGCTGGTTCAGCCTCTAACATCAAGAAAAGATTGGTTGAATTTGGGCCAAAAACAGAGCAAGTGATCCACACTCGGATCCACTATTCATCCGAACCCTCGGTTGTTTCTGGGTTAGTGGATCCGAGCTCGGATCCATACGGATCCGAGGTACTGTAGCAGCTCGGATCACTGGTCAGAAAAGGCTGCTCTGTACGCGTAAAAAATCAATTTCACCTCCACCAACTCACATTGGATGCTAGACATGTGAGAAACATTCCCAGCTGTAAAAGGGAGATGTAATCCTCATTTCTTGACCACCTTTCATCATTAAATAGCCAAATGCATTGCAAAAATAGGAGATTGGAGAGATTGGGGAGTTCATAGGAGAAAAATAGAGAGAGACATACGGGAGAAGCTGGAAGCTGCAGAAATGTAGCTCTTTCATCTCTCTAGTGTTAGTTTAGCTTAGTATAGAGTAGTGTAGCTTTCCATTCTTGTTTATTATCTAGATTAGGATGAAGATGGAGGATGAAGAAGGCAAGGAAGAAAGCTCATGTGACAAGGGTTGTATTCCTTCCAAACTCTTTATCTTTTGTATTTGATTCCAAATTTAGTTAATATACAAGTTCTGGATTTTGTGTTCAATATGTGTTTCTAAAGTTTATACCTTGGGTTTGGTTGAACTTTCTATAATTGTTAGTGTTTATTATTTGGTTATTTGACTGCTATGATTTGAGCAAGTTATTTAGCACTTTAGCTCTTGAAATCATGATTAATCTGGTACCATTAATTGTGATTATCTAAGGTGTTGTTTCTGCAATGAAAATTGAGATTTAACACTAGTTCAAGAAGTGCTAAACATAGGGAGTACACTCACGAAAGTAGAGGTGCACTTATGTGGTTTTTAGTGATTCATTTCATGTAATTTCATTGAAGAAATGAACTTGTAGCTAATTTCATAACCATGAAAATAGGTATGGATTAGTTATGAGTATAGTTGATTCACTACGAAAGTAGGATTCAAATGCATAAGGAAATTACACCATAATTAGCCTAAAGGTAGTAATTAATGATCCAAATATAGCACTTGCATGAGTAGTTAGGGATACCACAACCCAAGGAGCTTTCATTTGTTATTTTGTATAATTTCGGTAGGTTTAATTTGTTATAATTCATTGATAGTCTAAATAATAGAGAAGCTTTAGTAGTACCGGTAATTGCAATCTTCCTTGTGGGATCGACCCTTAATACCCTATACTCGCTCACGATTCGTATACTTGCGATAAATCGCGTGTGGGGTATTTAGGAGTTTATAAATGTAAAACTTGATTAGGATGAGCTTAATTGTATATGTATACTCCGCGCACGTCAAGTTTTTGGCGCCGTTGCCGGGGAAGATTTGGTAATATCGGTGTGAAGAGCAACTTTATTAGTTTAGACATATTATTAGTTATACTGTGAATGTTATTTTCTGTGTTTTATATGTGTATGTGTTTTATCACTTATTCTTCTTACTAATTTTGCTCTTAAGTTGTTTAAAAGCAATTTTAGGTGATGAGAAGGGTAGGACAATTTGGAGGACAATGCTTGAGAAATGGAAGATTGGTAATGGATGGTTTCCAAGTGCAAAGCTCCTTTAATAGAGGTAACCAAGAATTTACTGAATGTATGTCTTTTGAAGATGGTTTAAGGTGCGTAAAGGCAAAATTTGATGTAATTAAGTTACAAGTTCAAATGGATACCATGATGCATGAAATTGAGCAGAGGAGGAATGTTAATGTTTTTAATTCTTATCATGTGATTTGTGACTTGTGTGGAGGTTATCATGCTACTAATACATGTATGCAAGCACAAAATGTGGATTGTTATGATGAATTAGAGCATTACAATCCTTGTTTTGATCAATATAGTGCTAATTGGAGCAATTCTCCTGCTTATGGTTGGGAAAATCAATGTGTATATAGTGACTCTCCAAATTTTTATGATTACCAACCTGAAAGTATCCAATATGAATCAAAACCATCTTGGGAGTTGGCAATAGAGAAGTTAGCTAATGCACCTCTACCTTGGGAGTTAGAAAGTGAACCATTAGCTAATGATTCTAATGCATCTTGGGAGCTAGCTGTAGAAAATTTTTCTAATCAATTTGATTTAGCCATAGAAAAGCTAGCAAATGCAACCTCTGACCGTTTTGATAGGATTGAGGAAAGGTTAGATGAATTAGCTTCTCACTTTGGTGATATACATGAGCAATTGAATGTATTGTGTGAAGTTATTTCTTCTAATAATTTGCAAAATGATCCTAGCATGAATGGTGGAAATGTTGTATGTGAAAATGGATTGCATTTGGATGAAAATGATGAATCTCAATTATATTTCAATGAGCAAATATCCATTTCACATGATAATACCTTTGAAACTAACTTTGAGCCTCAAGAGGTGAGTTTTAATGACTCATTTCTCACCCCTCTTGAGGAGTGCAGTGAAAGTATAGGTTCTAAAGGTATTCCTGCCCAAGATACTCTTATGACATTTCCTTTGGTAAGTTCTCAAGTGGTGCATATTCAAGGTAATATCTATGGAACACTTGGGATAGGTAAGTCACTTTCATTTCTCACATCATTAGATCATGTGGCTTTGGCTATAAAGTCACCATTTAATGATCCACCAAGGCCTAAAATGGTGGATTATTCGTTAACTAAGCCTCCTTGAAAAATGAGGTGATATAGTCAAGCTATTGACTTTAAAGAAGCGCTTATTGGGAGGCAACCCAATGCTTGTTTAAGTTGGTGTTACTTTGGAGTGATTTTATGTTTAAAGTATAAGTTTGAGTTATTTTGTTATTTTTCATTTGTAGGTTTTGGAAAAAGATGCAAAAGTGACCAAATGAGGTGAAAAGGCGAAGTTTGATCAAAGATCTCAATACCTCAAATTCAGTAATTATGGTTTTTGATGCATTAAAGAGGTTTAGAATGCATGTTTAGATCATTTTACATGTGTGTGAATGGTTTATTTTGACATAGAAATGATCTAGGGTGTATTTTGAAGAATTGAGGTCAAACTGAAAATTGCAAAAATTCTGCAATAAGTGCAGATTCAATGGATCCAAGGCCTCGGATCCACTTCTGCAATCAGAGAAAAACTTCGAGCTTCTTGATCCGAGCTCGGATCCGTATGGATCCAAGGCCTCGGATCCACTTCTGCAATCAGAAAAAATTCGAGCTTCTTGATCCGAGCTCACTTATCATGATCCGACCTCGGATCCTTTCAAAAACGACCTCGGATCCTTTCCAAACGAAGCCTCGGACCACTTTTCCTCATTCTTCCCTCTTTTTCCTCCTTCAACTCCACTTTTCTTCTTGTTGGTTGCAAGCTTTTATTCTTAAGAATTGTATTTTTGTTTTTTTTTCAAGGTGCATTAATTGAAGTCTCCATTCTTTCAAGTAAAGTTGGAAATTCATCACATTGCCATGGATTCGGATAGCGCAAGTTCATTAGGGGAGTATGACTTTCTCTTATTTTCGTTATTTTTCCTTTCTCACATTGAGGACAATGTGAAGTTTAAGTGTGGGGGAGGAAAATATTAAACTTGCATTTACTTGCCATGTGATGATATTTTGTGGATATAAATGCTTAGAAATATTGGAGTTATGTTTGAATTATTTGCCATGTGGATAATTTGCCTGAAATTGGGTTTGTTGGCAGGGAGTTTTCTTCCATTTATATGGGGAAACTCCGTCAAAATTTGTCTAACATCTTGTCCAATATGTCACTATGGCCCAAAAGTTCTTCAAATTTTTGCATTTTCATTCAAAAAGGGCTAATTTGTTCCAACTTTAAATGTTTTTATTCTTCCAATTGTTGAAACTTTATGTGTATTTTGGAAGGTTTAGTCCTCATTTAACTTGGAAATAGTTATTATGCAATTAGAATTTTTACATTTTAGAAAGTATATTTGGTAAAGTGAGGAAAATTATGCCTATAATTTTACATGTTTAATGAGATTTCTTCTCTTTACTTAATTTTGCAAGTAAGTGATTGACATAGTTGATAAAAGGTTATACTCCTCCTTTGATTAGTCTTATATATTTTCTAAGAGGGAATATCTATTTATTGTCCTTTAGTTTAAAAAAAAAAAAAAAAAAGAGAAGAAAAGAAAGAAAAAATTATTCTACTCCAATGATTTTTGTACCGAGTAACCGGGGGTTGGCATCTACAAATGTCGATTTTCGCGTAAAAAGGTACTTGAATTAAGAGTATGCATTGCAACTTGAATAAGTGAAATGTTGAGTAACCGGGAATCTTCACCTAAAAGTGTCGATTTTCGCGTAAAAAGGCATTCTCACTAATTAAGTAAAATTAGTATGAATAAATCCCTCTTAGATGTAAAATTTTGAGAAAAGGATGATTATAGGAGGAGGAAGGCTATAAATCGACTATGTGGGTTGCTTATTTGTGAAATTAGGTTAGGGTAAGAGATTAAGTTTAACTTGTTGAATTTAGGGTATAATTATCTTTCCTTTACTTGATATTATAAGTATTTAGTGTAAATTGAATAATTGTATAATGATTATTTTCCAAGTCTTGAGGAATTAAATTGGACAAAGTGCATATATTATTTCACCTCTTGAATCATTGCATTTGATTATGTGTGAATTGCTTGAGGACAAGCAATGATTTAAGTGTGGGGGAGTTTGATAAGTGACTAATTTACGTAATAATTGTATGACATTTTATATTATTTTTAGTCACTTTGGTTATATTATTGGAAGAATATGAATCATTTTGGCTATAATTGGTGAAAAATGCTTTTAAGTGATTAAATGAGGTTTTTATCACTTTTTACTTGGATTTTGTGTATTTTGACAGTTTTGACACATTTTCGTATTTCGGCTATAACTTGAGTTACAATGATCGGATTGGGATGATTCTTGAACCCATTTGAAGATAAGAGATAGATCTACAACTTTGGTGAAGACATCTAAATCCAGTTTGAAGGTTTTCCAGGTCAAAATGCCGAATTACAATAGCAAATTTCTACTGGTCGAAACTGGAACAGGGCAATGAGCAGGCAAGGGTATTTCAGTCATATCTCAGCCTACACAGATCCAAATGAGGTGATTCTTGATGCATTAGAAAGATAACTCAAAATGCTACAACTTTCGTGTTTTAGACATGAGCTGGTTCAGCCTCTAACATCAAGAAAAGATTGGTTGAATTTGGGCCAAAAACAGAGCAAGTGATCCACACTCGGATCCACTATTCATCCGAACCCTCGGTTGTTTCTGGGTTAGTGGATCCGAGCTCGGATCCATACGGATCCGAGGTACTGTAGCAGCTCGGATCACTGGTCAGAAAAGGCTGCTCTGTACGCGTAAAAAATCAATTTCACCTCCACCAACTCACATTGGATGCTAGACATGTGAGAAACATTCCCAGCTGTAAAAGGGAGATGTAATCCTCATTTCTTGACCACCTTTCATCATTAAATAGCCAAATGCATTGCAAAAATAGGAGATTGGAGAGAGTTCATAGGAGAAAAATAGAGAGAGACATACGGGAGAAGCTGGAAGCTGCAGAAATGTAGCTCTTTCATCTCTCTAGTGTTAGTTTAGCTTAGTATAGAGTAGTGTAGCTTTCCATTCTTGTTTATTATCTAGATTAGGATGAAGATGGAGGATGAAGAAGGCAAGGAAGAAAGCTCATGTGACAAGGGTTGTATTCCTTCCAAACTCTTTATCTTTTGTATTTGATTCCAAATTTAGTTAATATACAAGTTCTGGATTTTGTGTTCAATATGTGTTTCTAAAGTTTATACCTTGGGTTTGGTTGAACTTTCTATAATTGTTAGTGTTTATTATTTGGTTATTTGACTGCTATGATTTGAGCAAGTTATTTAGCACTTTAGCTCTTGAAATCATGATTAATCTGGTACCATTAATTGTGATTATCTAAGGTGTTGTTTCTGCAATGAAAATTGAGATTTAACACTAGTTCAAGAAGTGCTAAACATAGGGAGTACACTCACGAAAGTAGAGGTGCACTTATGTGGTTTTAGTGATTCATTTCATGTAATTTCATTGAAGAAATGAACTTGTAGCTAATTTCATAACCATGAGAATAGGTATGGATTAGTTATAAGTATAATTGATTCACTACGAAAGTAGGATTCAAATGCATAAGGAAATTACACCATAACTAGCCTAGATGTAGTAATTAATGATCCAAATATAGCACTTGCATGAGTAGTTAGGGATACCACAACCTAAGGAGCTTTCATTTGTTATTTTCTTGTATAATTTCAGTAGGTTTTAATTTGTTATAATTCATTGATAGTCTAAATAATAGAGAGGCTTTAGTAGTACCGGTAATTGCAATCTTCCTTGTGGGATCGACCCTTAATACCCTATACTCGCTCACGATTCGTATACTTGCGATAAATCGCGTGTGGGGTATTTAGGAGTTTATAAATGTAAAACTTGATTAGGATGAGTTTAATTGTATATGTATACTCCGCGCACGTCAAGTTTTTGGCGCCGTTGCCGGGGAAGATTTGGTAATATCGGTGTGAAGAGCAACTTTATTAGTTTAGACATATTATTAGTTATACTGTGAATGTTATTTTCTGTGTTTTATATGTGTATGTGTTTTATCACTTATTCTTCTTACTAATTTTGCTCTTAAGTTGTTTAAAAGCAATTTTAGGTGATGAGAAGGGTAGGACAATTTGGAGGACAATGCTTGAGAAATGGAAGATTGGTAATGGATGGTTTCCAAGTGCAAAGCTCCTTTAATAGAGGTAACCAAGAATTTACTGAATGTATGTCTTTTGAAGATGGTTTAAGGTGCTTAAAGGCAAAATTTGATGTAATTAAGTTACAAGTTCAAATGGATACCATGATGCATGAAATTGAGCAGAGGAGGAATGTTAATGTTTTTAATTCTTATCATGTGATTTGTGACTTGTGTGGAGGTTATCATGCTACTAATACATGTATGCAAGCACAAAATGTGGATTGTTATGATGAATTAGAGCATTACAATCCTTGTTTTGATCAATATAGTGCTAATTGGAGCAATTCTCCTGCTTATGGTTGGGAAAATCAATGTGTATATAGTGACTCTCCAAATTTTTATGATTACCAACCTGAAAGTATCCAATATGAATCAAAACCATCTTGGGAGTTGGCAATAGAGAAGTTAGCTAATGCACCTCTACCTTGGGAGTTAGAAAGTGAACCATTAGCTAATGATTCTAATGCATCTTGGGAGCTAGCTGTAGAAAATTTTTCTAATCAATTTGATTTAGCCATAGAAAAGCTAGCAAATGCAACCTCTGACCGTTTTGATAGGATTGAGGAAAGGTTAGATGAATTAGCTTCTCACTTTGGTGATATACATGAGCAATTGAATGTATTGTGTGAAGTTATTTCTTCTAATAATTTGCAAAATGATCCTAGCATGAATGGTGGAAATGTTGTATGTGAAAATGGATTGCATTTGGATGAAAATGATGAATCTCAATTATATTTCAATGAGCAAATATCCATTTCACATGATAATACCTTTGAAACTAACTTTGAGCCTCAAGAGGTGAGTTTTAATGACTCATTTCTCACCCCTCTTGAGGAGTGCAGTGAAAGTATAGGTTCTAAAGGTATTCCTGCCCAAGATACTCTTATGACATTTCCTTTGGTAAGTTCTCAAGTGGTGCATATTCAAGGTAATATCTATGGAACACTTGGGATAGGTAAGTCACTTTCATTTCTCACATCATTAGATCATGTGGCTTTGGCTATAAAGTCACCATTTAATGATCCACCAAGGCCTAAAATGGTGGATTATTCGTTAACTAAGCCTCCTTGAAAAATGAGGTGATATAGTCAAGCTATTGACTTTAAAGAAGCGCTTATTGGGAGGCAACCCAATGCTTGTTTAAGTTGGTGTTACTTTGGAGTGATTTTATGTTTAAAGTATAAGTTTGAGTTATTTTGTTGTTTTTCATTTGTAGGTTTTGGAAAAAGATGCAAAAGTGACCAAATGAGGTGAAAAAGGCGAAGTTTGATCAAAGATCTCAATACCTCAAATTCAGTAATTATGGTTTTTGATGCATTAAAGAGGTTTAGAATGCATGTTTAGATCATTTTACATGTGTGTGAATGGTTTATTTTGACATAGAAATGATCTAGGGTGTATTTTGAAGAATTGAGGTCAAACTGAAAATTGCAAAAATTCTGCAATAAGTGCAGATTCAATGGATCCAAGGCCTCGGATCCACTTCTGCAATCAGAGAAAAACTTCGAGCTTCTTGATCCGAGCTCGGATCCGTATGGATCCAAGGCCTCGGATCCACTTCTGCAATCAGAAAAAATTCGAGCTTCTTGATCCGAGCTCACTTATCATGATCCGACCTCGGATCCTTTCAAAAACGACCTCGGATCCTTTCCAAACGAAGCCTCGGACCACTTTTCCTCATTCTTCCCTCTTTTTCCTCCTTCAACTCCACTTTTCTTCTTGTTGGTTGCAAGCTTTTATTCTTAAGAATTGTATTTTTGTTTTTTTTTTCAAGGTGCATTAATTGAAGTCTCCATTCTTTCAAGTAAAGTTGGAAATTCATCACATTGCCATGGATTCGGATAGCGCAAGTTCATTAGGGGAGTATGACTTTCTCTTATTTTCGTTATTTTTCCTTTCTCACATTGAGGACAATGTGAAGTTTAAGTGTGGGGGGAGGAAAATATTAAACTTGCATTTACTTGCCATGTGATGATATTTTGTGGATATAAATGCTTAGAAATATTGGAGTTATGTTTGAATTATTTGCCATGTGGATAATTTGCCTGAAATTGGGTTTGTTGGCAGGGAGTTTTCTTCCATTTATATGGGGAAACTCCGTCAAAATTTGTCTAACATCTTGTCCAATATGTCACTATGGCCCAAAAGTTCTTCAAATTTTTGCATTTTCATTCAAAAAGGGCTAATTTGTTCCAACTTTAAATGTTTTTATTCTTCCAATTGTTGAAAGTTTATGTGTATTTTGGAAGGTTTAGTCCTCATTTAACTTGGAAATAGTTATTATGCAATTAGAATTTTTACATTTTAGAAAGTATATTTGGTAAAGTGAGGAAAATTATGCCTATAATTTTACATGTTTAATGAGATTTCTTCTCTTTACTTAATTTTGCAAGTAAGTGATTGACATAGTTGATAAAAGGTTATACTCCTCCTTTGATTATTCTTATATATTTTCTAAGAGGGAATATCTATTTATTGTCCTTTAGTTTAAAAAATAAAAAAAAATAAAAAAAGAGAAGAAAAGAAAGAAAAAATTATTCTACTCCAATGATTTTTGTACCGAGTAACCGGGGGTTGGCATCTACAAATGTCGATTTTCGCGTAAAAAGGTACTTGAATTAAGAGTATGCATAGCAACTTGAATAAGTGAAATGTTGAGTAACCGGGGATCTTCACCTAAAAGTGTCGATTTTCGCGTAAAAAGGCATTTTCACTATTTAAGTAAAATTAGTATGAATAAATCCCTCTTAGTTATAGAATTTTGAGAAAAAGGATGATTATAGGAGGAGGAAGGCTATAAATCGACTATGTGGGTTGCTTATTTGTGAAATTAGGTTAGGGTAAGAGATTAAGTTTAACTTGTTGAATTTAGGGTATAATTATCTTTCCTTTACTTGATATTATAAGTATTTAGTGTAAATTGAATAATTGTATAATGATTATTTTCCAAGTCTTGAGGAATTAAATTGGACAAAGTGCATATATTATTTCACCTCTTGAATCATTGCATTTGATTATGTGTGAATTGCTTGAGGACAAGCAATGATTTAAGTGTGGGGGAGTTTGATAAGTGACTAATTTACGTAATAATTGTATGACATTTTATATTATTTTCAGTCACTTTGGTTATATTATTGGAAGAATATGAATCATTTTGGCTATAATTGGTGAAAAATGCTTTTAAGTGATTAAATGAGGTTTTTATCACTTTTTACTTGGATTTTGTGTATTTTGACAGTTTTGACACATTTTCGTATTTCGGCTATAACTTGAGTTACAATGATCGGATTGGGATGATTCTTGAACCCATTTGAAGATAAGAGATAGATCTACAACTTTGGTGAAGACATCTAAATCCAGTTTGAAGGTTTTCCAGGTCAAAATGCCGAATTACAATAGCAAATTTCTACTGGTCGAAACTGGAACAGGGCAATGAGCAGGCAAGGGTATTTCAGTCATATCTCAGCCTACACAGATCCAAATGAGGTGATTCTTGATGCATTAGAAAGATAACTCAAAATGCTACAACTTTCGTGTTTTAGACATGAGCTGGTTCAGCCTCTAACATCAAGAAAAGATTGGTTGAATTTGGGCCAAAAACAGAGCAAGTGATCCACACTCGGATCCACTATTCATCCGAACCCTCGGTTGTTTCTGGGTTAGTGGATCCGAGCTCGGATCCATACGGATCCGAGGTACTGTAGCAGCTCGGATCACTGGTCAGAAAAGGCTGCTCTGTACGCGTAAAAAATCAATTTCACCTCCACCAACTCACATTGGATGCTAGACATGTGAGAAACATTCCCAGCTGTAAAAGGGAGATGTAATCCTCATTTCTTGACCACCTTTCATCATTAAATAGCCAAATGCATTGCAAAAATAGGAGATTGGAGAGATTGGGGAGTTCATAGGAGAAAAATAGAGAGAGACATACGGGAGAAGCTGGAAGCTGCAGAAATGTAGCTCTTTCATCTCTCTAGTGTTAGTTTAGCTTAGTATAGAGTAGTGTAGCTTTCCATTCTTGTTTATTATCTAGATTAGGATGAAGATGGAGGATGAAGAAGGCAAGGAAGAAAGCTCATGTGACAAGGGTTGTATTCCTTCCAAACTCTTTATCTTTTGTATTTGATTCCAAATTTAGTTAATATACAAGTTCTGGATTTTGTGTTCAATATGTGTTTCTAAAGTTTATACCTTGGGTTTGGTTGAACTTTCTATAATTGTTAGTGTTTATTATTTGGTTATTTGACTGCTATGATTTGAGCAAGTTATTTAGCACTTTAGCTCTTGAAATCATGATTAATCTGGTACCATTAATTGTGATTATCTAAGGTGTTGTTTCTGCAATGAAAATTGAGATTTAACACTAGTTCAAGAAGTGCTAAACATAGGGAGTACACTCACGAAAGTAGAGGTGCACTTATGTGGTTTTTAGTGATTCATTTCATGTAATTTCATTGAAGAAATGAACTTGTAGCTAATTTCATAACCATGAAAATAGGTATGGATTAGTTATGAGTATAGTTGATTCACTACGAAAGTAGGATTCAAATGCATAAGGAAATTACACCATAATTAGCCTAAATGTAGTAATTAATGATCCAAATATAGCACTTGCATGAGTAGTTAGGGATACCACAACCCAAGGAGCTTTCATTTGTTATTTTGTATAATTTCGGTAGGTTTAATTTGTTATAATTCATTGATAGTCTAAATAATAGAGAAGCTTTAGTAGTACCGGTAATTGCAATCTTCCTTGTGGGATCGACCCTTAATACCCTATACTCGCTCACGATTCGTATACTTGCGATAAATCGCGTGTGGGGTATTTAGGAGTTTATAAATGTAAAACTTGATTAGGATGAGCTTAATTGTATATGTATACTCCGCGCACGTCAAGTTTTTACTCCGCGCACGTCACACCTCATTACTGAGATCATGAGCATTGTGCTCCATCTCATTTTTTATGTCAATCAGTATGAAAAAATATGATTCAATTGTCTTTGATTTTTTCATAGTGATCAACTCAAATTTCCTTTTCAACATTAGCAGATTATTTTTCTAAACTCTGTCAACTCCTTTGTATGTTTTCGCCAAATTATCCCATGCTTGTTTTGCAGTTTTGGCATTAGCAATTTTTTCAAAAATCGAAGCATCAATTGCCTGGTGGATTTGAGATAGCACCATACTTCCTTGCATCTTGACACTTCTTCATGTGCAACAATTTCTTACTGAACAAATTGAAACAAATTATACGCATCAAGATGAGTTAATTTCCATCTGCGTTCTTCAAAAATTGTAATCTTTTCTTCCTGTGAGCTTTGGTACTACACAGGTAATATTACTTGGTACAATTGATGTAGTTGATGCAGACATGGCTTATAATAAAGCTAACTCTGATATCACTATGCCGGCCCAAAAAAATAATCAATATAACTCACAAGGCTTTCACGATTGAATGAAACCACGAGAAGACAAAATAAATCCTAAAAGACTAGAGGACAAAATAGAGGAAAGGGGACCAGAGGCTTTTATTATCTCTCTGAATCTTTTCTTTCTTTCTTACACCGATAGACCAAGACCTATGGTCTATATAAAGACTACCAAATACCAAAATTCAATTGGGATTTAAACTACCAACCCTCCATATACACGAATCAGGCTGGCGATAGAGGGTAGTTTCCTAAACTTTGTGCCAATCGTCCAATTTAGGGCCTGCAATAAACTTTTAATCGCATTGTGTGCTCTAGAAGCAGAGAAGGGCCTCAATGGAAGAATGTGGTTTTGGTCTATAAGCATTTTGTCGACCTACACACTCAACCCTCAAAATTTATTAACCCTAAACAAGGGGGAAAAGAGGTAATTTAATGCTCATTAAATTTCTTCTCTTTCCTTCTTTCTTCCATTCCTAAAATGTATACCAAATATTAGCCACTCCAAAGAGTTGAAGATACCTGTATGCTTCTGCGCTTCACTTCCTTTGAGATATTCTTTTGAGTACCCAAAATTTGGGCACCATAGGCGACATTTGTCCACTTGGCCAAATTTCAACATTTCTATTCAATAAAAGTGTCTATTAGTGCTTATAACCCTAAGTCCTAGGATATTTGTTTCAATTGTGGGTTAGATATAGCAAATTTTCTCTACCATAATCTTTACAATATTTTGCTTTGAGATGATTTAGCTAATTAGTGTTGAATCTTAGGATATTAGTACGAAAGTCGCTTATAAACATGTGAAAATCAATTAAGAAGATTCATAGCAATTGTTATGAAATGGATATGGACAATTCAAATAAGATTTTATTCTCGAACAAGAATCCATTTTTTTATTTTATTTCATCCGTTTCATGTCCGGAATAGGGGATGATACACCTTACACCATGATTTTGAATTAGAAGAAAGTTTTCAAAAAATGACAAATCTATTCACTCTACCAAGAATCAAGCAGAATCTAGTGCATCATAACGGATTTGCCTTTTCTATTAACTCCTATGTGTTGGATAAAAAACAATTCTTGAATGAGGTATTCAACTCCAAGGATGAATCGAAAAAGAAATCTTTATTGGTTCTACCTCTTATTTTTTACAAAGAGAATGACTCTTTTTCTCAAATCCTCTATAACTCAAAATTCTCTATTTCTCTAGCCAGTTCCGCTCTACCTTTTTTTTCTTGATGTAAAATCAGACATGTATCCGACACAGTCTAGTTGGTTTGTGGTAATTATGATACTGGTGCTTGTCCTTTTCAATGCCAGATTTCTTTAGTTCACCAGATGACCAAACTTTGATGATGCTAGCATTATGGAAAAATTGTTCAAAACGTTCCTTATATTTTGTAAAATAATCGGTCATAAGTCAAATTCTATATCATGCTAATAAGTTGCAATTTAAATATGAAATTTTTACTCGCCACCTTTAAGACCAACAGTTAAATTTCTTATCTTGTGAATATCTTAAAATTTGAGAGTGTCAATCACTTATTTCTTTTTTCATACTTTTCCTTTGTTTATTTTTCTGTCCAAATTTAATTTGATATAAACACTTGATAATGTTTAGGATTAATTGTCTTTTTTGTTTTCAATTTTCGAGTAAAAGGGAATGAACATGAGTGAAAAACTAACATTTTTTTAAAATCCATGTATGTATCTATTTTAATTTCACCTGAACAATACATTCAAGCGAAATCAAATAGAGATATATTACGTGCTATTCATATTGTTCAGGTGAAATCAAATAGATATTTACATGACTTTAAAAAAAGTTATTCGTACACATCATCAATAAGGAATGAAAAAATTTATTTTGCAAAATACGAAGGATGAAAAATTCATTTTGTGAAATGTGAGGGGCGAAATAATTCATTTTGTAAAATGTGAGGGACAAAATAATTTATTTTGTGAAATGTGAGGGACAAAAAAATTTATTTTGTAAAATATAAGGGACTATAGATTGGATTATGTAAATTTTGATTTGCTAATTTTGCCCTTCAAAGATGATCATGTGCAAGGTACGTGGTGGATTTCAACAAAAAACTAGTTAGAAATCTAAATAGGGGCTAAATTTGATCAATGTAAATTTGTAAGGGACGTAAAAGTACACATTTAAAAGTAATGGGCGAAAAAAGTCATTTTGTAAAATATAAAGGACATTTTCAATGATTGTCCCTCTTGAAAGATTCAAATAGAACAAACTTGAGGTTGTTAAGCTGTAGTTCTTTGCTAGACCATTTGTCTTTAAGGCCCTTCTGCATAGAACTGCAAATACCAAGGGCCTATATCACGGCTAATTGCTTAGAATATATGTAAAAAAAAAAATATCGCATAAATGTATCTCTGGCACACTCTATTTCTCATTCTATGACTCAGCACGGTAGCAGAATGCATTGTCAGAAACCCTGCAAAAATGTCAGTGGGTCAGCGGCTCACAATTTTTTTTTAAATTAGCCTGTCCCCAGCCGTGCTGACTGGGCACGGCTGCGGACAGGCGGTCAAAAAAAAAAAAGGGCCAGGGGCCTTTGTTTGTCAGCCTTTCTGTATCCTAAATAAATTTCATTACTTTAATTTTCAAAATAACTTGATTAAACTAAATTTTAACCATAATCTTAAATATACTTCATTTCATTAATTTTTAAAATAAATACATTAACCTAACCTCACTATTCATGTCCCCAGATGCCTTTTGTATTATAAGTATCCCATTTGTCTTTTACTTCAATTTTGTATTATTATTAAACCATTATTAAATGCATAATAGTTGTTAATTAAAGAAGGATTCATGTATTCCAATAAACAGGAATTAATTATTATAATTATTTTGGCTTGGCGTACGTAATAATACAACCAATTCGGATCAATATTTTTTCTGAAACAACATTTTTGCATCTTCCAAGAATCTTCCATTCTATATATTTTTTTAACTACATTTTTACGTCGCACGCAGCATATATGATATCTGACAAAAGTCCACGACTACAGGAATTCTTCATCTATATCAATCTCTTCCCAAAATTTTTTTATTGATATTTGCAGATTATAACTTTTTTCTTTTTTATTGTTCTCGTCACTTGTCATGACAATTGATCGTGAGTTAAAATATTTACAATCGGATAAACCTCTCAGAATTTTGATAACAACTTCTATTGATTAAATTCTATTTTTGATTAAATAGTCCAACTTCTTTTTTTGATAACAATTAAATTATTGATTAAATAATGTATCTTGAAAAGCAAAACTTTTGTCCCGTAGCACGACAAGGTCGTACTTAGATTGACGGGCAGGTTTCTTATATTTACTTAATTAAATTATTTTATGCATGTAAAAACCAATAATTTTAATTAATTCTTCCCTCCATTCTATATGAATTATATTATATAGTAATTCTACGTGAATTATATAATTTTATATATTTAAGATTATGGTTAAAATTTAGTTTAATCAGGTTATTTTGAAAATTAAAGTAACGAAATTTATTTAGGATACAGAAAGGCTGACAAACAAAGGCCCCTGGCCATTTTTTTTTTTTGGATCGCCTGTCCCCAGCCGTGCCCAGTCAGCACGGCTGGGGACAGGCTAATTTAAAAAAAAATTGTGGGCCGCTGTCCCACTGGCATTTTTGCAGAGTTTCTGACAATTTATTCAGCTGCTGTGCTGAGTCAGCACGGCAGTTATAGAATGAGAAATAGAGTGTGTCAGAAATACATTTGTGCGATGTTTTTTTTTTTACATATATTCTAAGCAATTAGCCCTATATCACTTGCATCCAATTAGTGACAGGATTTTGATGAAGATGCATTGTTCTCTTGTCAGAATCTTGACATCCAATTCTGAAATGTCTTCTCTTTCTCTCTTTCATATTCTCAGGAGTTCTTCAAGCATTAACTCCATTCCGGAATGAATCATTGAACACTTATTTATCCTACCAAAAGGGAAAGGAAAAAAAAACAACTGGAAATCATATTCCATGGAAACCATGATAAATTATTGAACCGCATTTGCAAATAAAATGCCAAATATTGCTGCTCGCAAATATAGAAGTATATGCATTGATCACGTGACCTGTCCCTCAATTTCTTACAGTGTTTTCAAAATTAGATATTACGTACATGCGATGGTTTGCAACCTTTTTCAACATAATATAAGTGTGCAATCAGATTCGCTGCTCTTAGTTGGGATCATTCAACGAAGCACTCAATGTCCGTGGCAGATTCGAAGGGAGATCAGGCAGATTTGGAAGCTCCTGCAGGAACCTATTCATTTTTCACACTGCTACCGAGAGGCTAACACAGTTGCTGATGCGTTGTCTAATGTGGGCGTTTCTCACCCACATCAAAAGGTCAAGGTATATGACAGCTTTACTATGTTCCCAAGGGAAGCTCGTGGGGCAATTCGCCTTGACAAATTAGGTTTACCGTCAATTCGGAAAATAAGACGTATGTAACACGAATTTATGCTTTGTAATTTTCTCTCATCAATAAAATAAAAAGTTGTTAAAAAAAAAAAAAAAAAAAACAACATAATGATGTGAGTATTGAGAAGACAGAATAACAATTCTTATTTACACCGATTGGTAGTGGAGAAGTTTTTTGCACTTTTAAGAAATTGGTGTGTGTTTGGATCGCACATTATTTTTTAAAATTTTTTTACTTGTATCATAAACACATTATTTATTTATTTTTTATCTTACAAACATCACATCAAATGAGTGTTATAGTATTTTTTTTCCCAAAAATTATCCTAAATAATCTTCTATCCAAACACACAGATTTCACCTATCAGAGTTGCCAGTTATAGTTGACTCTTTTTTTTTTGGGGCTTTTGGATGTAGTCATTACTCCAGTACTCCAGTTTTTATTTTTAAATCATCGTGCAATTGGGTGACAACTATATGTTTTAAAGGTAGATTATTGGTTGACGTTACTGATCTAGTCATTGTATAATTGACTTGAATGACTTGATCGACAGTGACTGGTATATTCCAAAAGGAAAAAAAAAAAAGAAAAAGAATGATCTGTAGGCACAAACCTAACTTTGAAGATAAATATTTTAACTTTTCAAAAATTTTATTCGAATGAAAAATCAGAAAGTTTGAAGCCATCTCTCACACCATTTAGCTGCATCTATTTTGACTATTTTCCACGAAAATATGGCTGGGAATGTATTGAGGGACCAGAAAAATACGTTTTGAATTTGTTAGGGACTAAAATCTTTATTTTGTATGTAAGGAGCTAAAATTTAACACCAGTAAAATGTGAAGAAGAATTGTTATCATTTACTCCAAATTTTTTTCTTACTTAGATAATGCTTCAAACTTTTTCGTTTGAAAGCATTTTGTTAATATTTGTATTTCAAAACATGATGGTAAATGAAATATCACCAAAAACATATGACTACATTATTCTGGTTATATCAAAACACGTGGATATTCTATATTACATTTCAAAAACTTGCTTCTGAGCACTAAAGTAGATTATTTAAAGTAGCATATTTAGCACCAATAAGAAAACATGCCTTTAGAGAATTGGCAATATATACCAACCTAAATTGAAATTATTACTTCTTTATCCTTTATTGAGATAATTTATTATACTTAAAAGAGTGTGTTTTTTCTCTATTCAACTTTGACTACTGTTAAAGCATATTAGAGTTTTAGGTAATTAATTTCTATTATAATGTGAAATAAGTCTTGTACATAAGTTTGTATTTTGAAAAATAATAAAGGGTAAAAATGCCAGTATAATCAATTTTGGGTGAAGCTGACTTTTCTAAAGTTTGACCAGTTTTCGTGACAGGTAAAGTATGTAGCTTTAAAATTGAGGATGATGAAGTGTGACTACCCCAAATCATCGAGGGAGCTAAGTGTGATTAACCCTTTTAGATTATGTGGTTGAATCCATCATTGAACTGTAAATTTATATATATGGTGCTGTATTATGGCATACATTTGGTGTTTTAATGTATGCATTTATTGTTTAAGCACTTACATTAAATTACAATTAGATCTTGCAATTGTATTGGCTCTTGGTCTAGTTTCGTATTAATATGTTTCGTACTAATATTGTGGTCCAAATTTTAATGATACCATCTTATGATTATGTTGTCTTAGTCTTTTTTTTTTTTTTTTCACAGTAACGATAACAATTCTAGAGGGAGGGGAGCCAAAAGAGGGAATGATATGATTATGTTGTCTTAGTCAGTTGGTAGGTTCACGATTATGTTGTCTTAGTCGGTAGGTTCATGTTTAAGAACACATTAACCTAACAACTGGTTCATGTGTATGCATTAAAGATAAGCGTATATAATATAAACACGTTGTGGAGGCCTATCGTGGATTTGTCCACCTCGACACCGTCTTGGACAGGAGAGTGAGCCTTGCTGCCTGTTGGTGCTTTTGGGAGGCCTCTCCAGGATTCGAACTCTTGACCTTAAGGTGCTTTTGGTGCTCTAATTTTTTTTTTAACGTTGAGAGCACTGCAAGTAACAAATAGTATAACTGATTTAGCACAAAGCAATGACCATTTGGTCTTCTTTTAATGTTTCTAGTTGACCCATTGATGATACTAAATTTTAGTTATGAGTACTATAGGCTTCAAGCCTGGATTAGTGTGGATGACCTCGCCTACTGATAGAGCCATTTCTTCGTATGATTTATTGATCTGGTCCATTTGGGTGAAATGCAGAAACAGACAATAATACTAAAGGCTTTTTCTAGGTGCTCTGTTCTATAAGATTTTGACAAATGAGGCGTCCATAAATATGATTACTAGAAATAATTGTGTAAAGTGGGGTTGATGGTTGAGATTATCCTTCTTTAACTTTTGGGTGGTTGAAATCAATATTGAGATACAATTTGAAATATGTGATTGAACGCATGGTTGAAGAGTAGCCACACATACATGTGTTGTATTATCGTGCACGTTGATTGTTTTATGTACACAATTCTTGTCTAAGCATCTATATTAGGAAAGGACAATCGATCAATTTCTAGTTTTATCGTTTCCTAATTGATCAATTTTGCAATTTTAGAGCTGGACCACTAATTTGACAATTTATTGACAGATTACGTGTTCAATTATCTTGTTTTTATTAGAATTGAAATGGCAAAAAGATAATAGATGAATATTTATAGAAAACCAAAACAAACACACACACATACACAGAGGGAGTGGCAAGGCCATAAAATTATTCATTTTGATTTGAAGCATCAGGTCAGACTCCTAAAAAGTCATCTCCAAATTAGAGTGCAAACACCACTCAATTATTCTGATCCAAGTTTTAATGATACCAGCTCAATTTTAAGTAGTCTCAATAAGTTGAAAAACTCTCATTCTGGCTTATCTTTTTAATTTTCCCCACCTCAATTTTATATGTTTATATATATAATGTGTCTGTCCCATGAAGGAAACTAACCAAAATTTGTCTACATCTGTAGGCAATTATCATTCTCCACTAACCAAGATTAGTGTTTTAGTGTTTCTTAAAGTGAATGCTTGGCGGGGTCAGTGTCCAGCTCAATTATTTATTAGAGTAATAAAACACACTCAAGAGGGAAAGTTATGCTAGTTGTAAAATCTAAAATCCTATTTGCAATTACGGGACAATTCTAAGAGTATGATGAAAAATAAAAAAGTTCCACAAAGGGGGTTACTTTGGTGTCCTATTCCGACAAGGGAGGTGTTCGCATTCTATAAATGCGATCTGTGCTAAGTTCGCATTTCTCATATGTAAGTTTAAGAGTTTATGCTCTTTACCAATTCCTTCACACATATCAACAACTTAGAGTTTATATTTATCTCATTATTTGTTCATCCTTTGTAAAACTCTTTTTCCTTTCTCTTGATGTCAAAGACTAAATCATGATGATTTCCTTTTCTTGTTTTTATCTTTTTTTGTCAATAATTCTATAAAATGCAGATGTAAAAACAAAAACAAGCAACCATAATGTTTTCACAAAAATAAAATAACAAACAAAAAAAAAGAAAGGTGAGAGCTTACATTCACATTTTTTGTTTTTTTTTTTAAAGAATTGTACATGAGTTATTCTCTTAACAAAATGGAGTTTGTTTAGAAAAATAAAGTTAAAAAAATAATATCCTCCATGAAAAAAAATTTGAACGCCGAAATTTCTTATAAGAAAGCTTGGTATGATAGAAGAAGAGCTATTGAACTTGTTTATGGCATTTGGGGTACCAATTTTGTTGAATTACTGAAGTATGTGGAACCATTTGTGATTTGTCCAGGTAAGTAATATTAGTGTTTAGTTAATATCTTCTTTAAACCTTACATAAATGCTAAAATAATGATTTACTCTTGATTACATCAATAATCATTCAGTATGGTTTTAACGTGAAATTCAAGATTAATAGATTTTTTTTGGCAATCACTTAATAACCTACAAATTCATCCTCCATAATTTTACAAAACAAAAAACAAAATCCACACTCGCATAAAAAAATATGGCCTGCTTAATTTTGCAAAAAAGAAAAGAAAAGAAACGCATGAGCCTTGGATTGAAATATAAAAGGCTCCCTTCCTCGCATATGTTAAATGCGAGGTCCATCACCCCGCACCTAACAAATGCGAGGTTACTTGACCTCGCACTTGCCAAATGCGAGTCTGAACTAATTCTTTTTTTTTTTTTTTTTTTTTGGCTGATTGGAAATTCAATGGGACATTGCATTTCTCAAATGCAAAGACCCCTTGGTGGAAGTCCATACTTAAAACACCCTTTTTGCAGAAATTTTTTAAAATTCATAATAAAATTGGAAATTTCTCATTGAATTTATGCAAGTTATGTTCTAATACTTGAGCATTTGAAGCAATGTGGTAGGTAAAGCACGAGACTAGACATACAAAACAGATCATAACAAGAGCCAATGTGCACATTCATTGTAGCTTAATCGGGGAAGTCCCATGAAAATGTGAGCTTCCTCTTTCGAAAATTATATCAGAAAATTGCCTCCATAGTTATTGAACTTTTACAAAGGGTTCATATTATCAAGACATGGACTGTAGTTCCTAATTCTAGGGATGGTAATGTGTAAGGAAAAACTCGATATCCGTAGGTACATGACCCAATAGTTAATTTGATTAGACAACTGATAGGTTATTCGTTAAGATTTGGTATTGATGAGAGTTTATCGACGAATAACCCGAGAGGGCTTGGTGTATATATATATATATATATATATATTCTCGGATCTCAATTTTCTAGTGCAATAGCGCATAACTCATTAATTCTAAACCAACTAGTTACACAACCCACAATCCCCTTATTCTCTTTAATTTGTATTTTTATTCTCTATATTTGTCTTGTGAAGTGTTATTTGTCATGTTTAATATAAAACTCATTGTTTGGAAATGACCTTGAGAACAGTTGTCTAAATCTTCTTTTGGATTTTAGCTGAAATTGCTAATAGCTAGAGGCATGATTTAACTAAAATTCTCAAATAGAGACAATTGTAATTAAAAATGCAAGAATATCGATTTAATTCTTCATTTTTTCATATGCAGGTTCTATTGCTCAACCCAAACTTAAAACTCAAGTAGTGCGTTGATTTACGATGGTGTATAAATTAATTTTAGTTCGATAAAAGTTAGTTTGATACAGTATCAATCCTTGCCACGATAAAAAAAACACAAAAAACCCATTGACAACCAATTTTATACCCCCAAATTAAATATCAATGCTCAATTACCTTGTCAATATAAAATAATTTGATCTAGAACCACCATTACAACTGTCCTATGATCTTAAAAATATTAATATCTCAAAAGTAGATAACAAATTCTACCTCCACAATAAAATCATAATAAAAAATTTCTAATCCAATGAAAGAAATCATTATGTAATTATTGATATTTTATAAAAAATTTCTTAACAACAAACAAAGTATGATAAATTCCACATCTTAAGTTCTTCTTCCTATTTCAATCATCAATTTCATTATTTATTTCTCTATCATGCGAGTCTCTTCATTTCCTTCTAGTTTGACGCATAATCTACTCCCTTTATAGATTTTGTAATTTTAATTTGCTAATATCTACAAAATTGAAGATAATAAAAAGAGATTATATTAACTAGAAAATAGACAAGAGACAAAAAAATTGATTTTTTTTTAGATTTTGTAAATTTATTACCTTAAATTTAAAATTGTCTATTAAGTAGAGGACATTGTAGGTATTTTACTATGTCAAGAGAAGTAAGTGTAATTTCTTAAACTTGAGGGGAGCCGAGTGAAATTGTCAGGAACCTCAAGGAAGGTTTCTGAAATTATCCCTTAAGTAAATCTGCACAACCATTGGGGGAGGACAGAGGCACAAGGAGCATATCAGCTTATTTTAAAAGATAAGATTTCGAATGATCTCTTTTTTTTCCTTCTTTTTCTCAGTATTCTTTCGACTAGAGTACAATTTTCCAGATTTTAGCTGTACCTCTTTAGGTAAAAATCTTAAAGTTCGTTCGTATATGATAAATTGACAACGTTTTTTGTATCAATTTGAGATTAATGGCTGATATTGTCCAATTCTATGACATCAGCCGATGCATTTAATAACGTAGGTAACTTATGAAACGTATGCAATTCAAAACTGTTCATTCCTTGTGTGTATCTCAACTTCGCACAAAGAAATAATTTTTAGCCACTTTTTTTTTAAGTATTAAAATAATATCTCTGTCAACATCCAGGGTGCCAAATGACCATTATAAGTAGGATATGAGCACATTAAGCAAAACCCACAGATCGAAGCAAATCAAAGCAAGGAAAATCAGCTTAATTAGCTTTGTTTCATCAAAAGAAAGTCGGTCACGAAAGCGAAAGGGCGATGGAAGTAATTGAAGTTCTTCACATGAATGGAGGGAATGGAGATGAAAGTTATGCAAACAACTCATTGGTTCCGGTTGTCTACTTATCCTTAATAAATTATGCTCTCTTTTTACCTCTAACTTAATTTTCTTCTTCTCTATATAGTTAATATAATCCTTGAACAATATATTTTGTTCTTGGGATTACTTCCTAACTTCAAAATTTGCACCAACCTTTAATCTTGATACAATCTTTGCATGCATATTTTTTTTTCCATTTTTTTGGTGGGTTATAAGGAAAAATACAACAATTTGATTAGTATTCATTTACCTTCAATTTGGACCATGCAGCAAAAGGTGATACTGATGACCAGGCCAATAACAGAAGCGGCCATAAGTGATCTCTACTGCAGCCTCATCCCCAAAAGCATATGCATTGCGGACTTGGGATGTTCATCTGGACCTAACACTTTTCTGGCTGTTTCTGGGCTCCTCAAAACTGTCGACAAGAAACGCAAAATTTTAGGCCATAAATCTCCAGAATATCAGATATATTTGAATGATCTTCCTAGCAATGATTTCAACACCATTTTCAAGTCTGTGCCACGGTTTCAAGAAAAACTGAAGATGCAGATGGAATCAGGGTTTGGACCATGTTTGTTCGCTGGAGTTCCTGGTTCATTCTACCAAAGGCTTTTCCCCACCAAAACTGTTCATTTTGTTCACTCATCTTATAGTCTTCAATGGCTGTCCCAAGCATGTTTTCTCCATCTTTCTTTCTTTTTTTTTTTTTGGTTGGTTTCAAGTTTACAAATTTTTTTTTTTAAATTGAACTTAAGTAATGTTGGTTTTACTCCTTAGGTCCCTGAATTGAAAGAGATTAATAAAGGAAACATTTACATGGCAAGTTCAAGCCCTTCAAGCGTGATAAGGGCATATGTCAAGCAATTTGAGAAGGATTTCTCGACATTTCTGAGCTGCCGAGCAGAGGAATTGGTAACTGGTGGCCGCATGGTTTTGACGATTTTGGGGAGAAAAAGTGAAGATCCTTGTAGCAAAGATGGCTGCTACATTTGGGAGCTTTTAGCTTTGGCCCTTAATGGTCTGGTTTCTGAGGTATTTGCCTTGTATTTTGAATAATCTTATTCTTAGAAAATTGTGTAATTTGCTTCCAATGTACACCACGCCACGTGATTTTAATGATACCCAAGTGATTCCTCCACATGATTCAAGATTCTTAAACAAATCCTTGTTGTACATAACAAAATTACCGGTTAATTAAATCTAGTATTTTGAGAAAATTTTACTATTTGATGCTAATATATTGACATCACATTTGCAGGGTCTAATTGAAGAAGAGAAACTAGATTCATTCAACATCCCACATTACAATCCATCACCTGCAGAAGTAAGAAATCTAGTTGAGATGGAAGGATCTTTTATGGTTGATCATCTTGAGGCTACTGAGATCCATTGGAATGCATATGACAGTGACTCTCTTGAGTTTGATAAATTCAAAGATGGTGGATATTATGTCGCGAAATGCATGAGAGCTGTCGCTGAACCCTTGCTTGTTAGTCACTTTGGTGAAGGAATAATAGAAGAAGTGTTCCCCAGGTACAGGAAAATACTTTCTGATCGCATGTCCAAAGAGAAGACTCAGTTCATCAGTGTGATTGTCTCCTTGGCTAAAAGGGCATGATAATCTGCGATGTAATCCCTCAAGAAGTGAATATCTACAACTGTGTTGTACTTTAGCCGTTTACTTTTCATGCAATTTTTATGGAATTGGATTGCGAATTAATTTTTCCTAAAAATGTTTGTAGAGATTAACTTCTGGTTTTTAGATGGGAGTAAACAAGTCATATTTTTGTAATTTATAAACATGTCATCGGAGTTGTCAAAATCATAACTACAAGAATTATACTTTTACATCCTCAAATTACAAGCAGAAACTAGTAGCTAGGATTGGATTAGTACTCACAAATTCTGAATTGTGTACGCTACTACAGCAACGATCAGAAATAATACATGTTTAGAACATGGGTCATATCCAGTCAAGATTGGTTAAATTTGAGAGGCCAGAAATTGGTAGCAGTTTTATGATCCGAGTTTGTCATTTTCCACTTTTTAGCTGGCAAGAGCAACAGCAACTCTGGAGTTTGGACTTTATTTGTTATCCTTTATCCTTTAACTTAATCCAAGATAAAATAATTTCATTCTCAGTCCATAACCATTCTCATAGCATCAATAGCCTGTGAACAGTGTTTGGTGGGTCGGTTATACTGTGATTTTTGTGAGCTTGAGGGGTGTTTTGGTTTTTGACATTGGATGGCAATGGTTTTGCTGGAAATTCACTTCTGTCCGCACGGGGCTCTTGGATGGGAACATTTTGGCGGTCGGCAATTTCCAATTACAGCCACACAAATAGAGTTCAAGGGAGCCTTGCACTCTGCTGCAAGCACCTGCCCAGTTGTTTTTTAAATTCTTAGAATGGTTAGAAGGTCCTTCTATTTCACAAAAAAAATTTAAAAATATAAAGGGATTCTCATTTAAACTTTTTTTTTTGCAAAAGGATAAACTTCCTTCATAAAAAAATGCAAATTAAGAAATGGATTATAGTTTTTGAACTTTTACAGTAGGCCCAACTTTTTTCTTTTGAGCATGAAAAAATAATTTAATAAGTACAAATTTTCTAACTGTAAACACGAGTTTGTAACCCCATTTTTGGAATATCTCCACCAATTATTTCTTAACATTTTGTTCTAACCTATCCTTAAACACAAGTTGATTTGGAATTCACCATTTAAAAGATTCCAACTATTTCTTGATTTTGAATACCACTTTTATTAAAAAAGAAAAAGAAAAAGAGAAACTCTCCTTTTTTTGCACATGGTTTAAGAACACAAAATAACCTATAATTTTGCAGCTTATGATATAGATTACGAAAAAAAATCATCAACCAAGTAACAGAAAGAATCATCAAATAAGTAAAAATTATAAATCCAAAGAACCTAGAAAGTAAAAAAGAAAAATTTTAAACTCAAGAAATCGTTAGATATTGTATATATCTAGGCCATTATCTTAGTGAAAATTCAAAGAGTTTCTTCCATGCTCCTCGTACTCATCACATAAAGTGTTGCCTCGTATACAAATTATCAGAACCAAAATCATCAAAATCTCCAAAAAAAAAAAGAGATAGATAGCCAAAAAAAAGGGAAGAAAGAAAGAAAAATAAGAAAATTTGTATATTCACCCTTGCAAGTTGAAGTTGTTCAATATTGAGAGTCCGAGGCTCATTTTCAGCGGATGATGTCCTGTCCAAAGAAACCATTGTTGCTCCCTCCATTCTTGAACACTTTTAATCTATCAATCAAACAATCATCTGAATTGCAACAAAAAAGAATAGGATCCAATATGAAATCTTGATTAGGAGAAATGGTAGTATGTATAAACCGAGGTCATGGTGGGCTAGAGTTGAATAAAAATTATGTATCATGAATCCAGACCTATTAATATAAAACAAAAAAGCCACTGTATATACATAAAAGATTAATTCAATTTTACATTGGTTTGAAAATATTTTTAAATATGTTTGAATGCTCATTCAAGTCTAGCAAACAAAAGAAAATGACAAACCCATTTTATAATTGTCTTTCTTTATTTCTTTCTTCTATCAAACTATTAAATTTGTAATACTAGAAAATAGAAATTGTCAAAAAAAAAATGGAAATTTACTTATCTTAGATAAGTAACTTGACTAATAAGCAAGGCTACACATTACATGTATAGCCTTATGCCTTTGAGTTCTACCTAATTTTAGGCATTACTTACTGATTAATACTACGTTAAGAATGTTAGATAATCATGACTTTTAGTTCTACCTAATTTTAAGCATTACTTACTGATTAATGCTACATTAAGATGTTCGATAACCTGATTTCAAGGTTATGTTTATCTGTGCAATTAGGAAAAAACACACACTCACACACATGATTACTATATCTAACAAAGAAAAAAAAAACACACAAACGTAACAGCAAAATAATGAGTCTCAGCTACCTGATGCATGGCGTTACGGCTGAAAAACTTGTATAATATAATCCCATCTTGTCGCTTCCTAACGTCCATGTTAAGAAATATGAAATATTGATTACTGAATAATATACTGGATAATAGGTTATTAATAAGTCGATTTAAGCATTTTTAGGTACGTGTGTAATTTATGCTCCAATGTCATTGGATCAACTCAGGAATCGAGGTTATAATCCTGTATTTCCAGGATTAATCCACATGATTCTATTGTTGCTCAATTGGTTTAGAAGATATTGATTAAGACAAATTTGCGTTGACATAAAAATTTTGATAGGGTAAAACAAGTATTTAGTGAAAATTTAACTGGTTATGGTGCTAATGAATTGACGTCACCTGTGAAGGGTCTGATTGAATAAGAGAAACTAGATTCATTCAATATCTCACAATACACACCATCACCAGCAGTAGTAAGAATCTTTTATGGTTGATGGTCTTGAGGATACTGAGAAGTGAGATCCATTGGAATAATATCTTGCTGATTCTTGCTTGTTTAGTCACTTTGGTGAAGGAATAACAGAAGAAATGTTCTCTAGTTACAAGGAAATATTTGCTAATTGCATGTCCAGCGGCAGGACTGAGTTCATGGATGTGATTGTCTCCTTCGCAAAAATGGCTTGATAATCTATAGTGCAATCTGTCAAGAAGTTGACCAAGTGAACCTTTACAATTATGTGTAGTACCTTAGCCATTTACTTTTAATGCAATGAAAGATAATGTTGATTGATTTTGATGTGTTTGCAAAAGGATGTCTCTGATTAATCTGTCAAAATTCGTTGTACTATGTATAATAAAACAAGGTTAGCACTTTGAGATTATCATTTTATTGCCATGAACTAATGGTGAAGTTTGAAAGTACATCGATCCAAATTGAATTTTTCTCGAATGGATTTGCAAAATGGTTTTAGAATCGTCAACATAGCAATTTTGATTTTTTTTGTTCTTGAAAGTGTTTGTAGAGATTAACTTCTGGTTTTTGGCTGGGATAGGGAAAGAGGAGAGAAAATAGCTTAATCAATTTTCGGCACAGCACATTTATCGTGCAAGATTTGTTATGTTGTCCTCAATAGGATGAACGAGCCAACAACTGAGCTCATGATCAATGAATATCCTATTCTCCCCAAACGTTGCTTGGAAAAGTTAACTGTTGACAAATTGAATATTCTTATAAATAGATGATAATAAAAGAGTTCTTTTGTATCACAAATTTGATATATCATTTTGGACATTTTGGCGCACTAACTCTTATGTTGAAAACATTCTTTTGATATAAAAGGGAGTAATGATTATTCTTTTAAGGGAAAATCATTCAAAACGTTGTTCACATTTTATAAAATGATTTTTTTCATCCCTCACTTTTAAAAGTATAATTTTACATCTCTTACAAATTCACATTAGTCAAATTTGATCCTTACCTAGATTTTCGACTAGTTTTTTGTCAGAATTCATCACGTTTCTTGCATGTGATCATTTTTTAGGACAAAATTGTCAAATTAAATTTTACATAATCTGATTTATAGTCCTTTACATTTCACAAAATGAATTCTTTCGTCCCTCACATTTCACAAAATAAATTTTTTCATCCTTCATTAATCATGTGTGTGAGAACTCGAGAAAATTTTGTGTAAGCATTGCAAGTATTACCTTCATTTTGTTACTAGAAATATTATATATAACAAATAACGGGTTAAATTAAACGTCTAAATTTAAATTTTATACACAAATTGGGGATTTGGAAATATCTTAGAATGGTGTAAAAAAAAATTATATGAATCAAATAAGCATATGATATGCATACTGTATTTTGTATCACTTGAAAATATTATAGTCGAATAAGTTACATATCCAGTTAATTTTCTTTAAAATCAAATGTGTGGAAATTACTATATCAAGGAAATACAAATAAAGTTAGGAGTTAATTTATGAATTAATAAAACCACAGCCCCATAGTAAGCAAATAAGTTGATATCAAATAACCTAACTAACTCTTCATCCTAGCTAAACTACCATGCGACCAGCAGGCTATCAGAATTGTGGAAATAAGAACCGAGTGGAGGAGCTTTGGAATCATCATCCACTGACTGAAGAAGTTGAGTGATCAGCCACCGAGAGGCGGAAATGAGAACCGAACAGTTTTTCCATTTCTTCATCTTTTAACTGTCCAAAAACAGAGAACGAAGCTTTCTTCCTTCTTCATACCCAAAACCGTGAGAAAGAGTGAGAGTGAGGGAGCATCTCTGGTTCCTTCCAGCCACAACCGAGTGAATAAGAGAGTAAGGTAGAGAAAAAGGGGAACTTGGAGTATTTCATCATAAAGAATCGAAGGAGGAAGGAGTCTGCCTGCATTTTTCTTCTCTTTCGGCTTTGATTGTAGGAAAAGGAAGGTAAAATGCTGCAACAATCTCTTATTTATCTGGTATAATTGAATGCTTAAGCTGCATGCTAAAATTTAACAAGGAAAACGAGTTCTTGACCGAGGAAAAATTCTGATTAGAGACTGAATATTTGTTGGACACAAAACTATAGGAACCAAGAGTTAGTTGCTGGAGTTGCAGCTTGTTATCGGTGTAGAATGGAAAATAATGTTAGAAAATGCATGTAATATGTTTACCTTAAGTATTATAAGAGGATTAGCTGAAGAGACTTGTGAAAAGCTGGAAATTTGGATTGAAAATATTGATAAGAGGTTGCTGGAAATTTCTCAGCTTCATCCGAGAGCAAGAAATAAAGAAGTACCAGCTTCCTTTTGCGAATTTTGGTTCTAAAATTCTGTACTAAGCTGTAATATATCGTATAATACCTTGATTTCAGCATGCATGAAAGATTTGAATATAAACTGAAGGGATTATTGGAGAAAATTTGTGTTTTTAAACTGGTTGCTGTTAGAGTTTTGAAAACATGGCCGAGGGGGAAGATTAGGACCTGGACCAGCTTTGCTTTTCGATTTCCTTGGCTGTAAACTTTATACCACTGTTATAGATACTCTGTAGCTTGATAACCATCCTCTGCATGTTAAGTTGGAGTTAAAAGACTAAAGAAATTGTGAGGAAAGTGCCGTATATTAAACTGCTACATTGCTGAATGATGTAGTTGTCTAATGCCATAGCTGATGACAGACTTCGTGCGTGGCTTTTGGTTGAACAATCTGTTGAAACTAGGTGTCATTTGCACTGGTTTAAGCTGGACCAAAAGTATGTTACGTATTTAGTGCTTTAGGTAAGTGAAAGATGAAGTTTCTTTGCCGTAAGTTTGAAGTAATATTGCTGGAATTTTTGTGGTTGGCCGAGGTGATGATGAAATAAGCTTCTATGATGTTTTTAGAGAATCTAAGGTCACTTGTTATAACTATATATATAAAATGACTTCTAATTACTTAATCTTGTCTTCACAAGCATTTTAAAAACTATATAACTTGAGAGGTTAGGGTAGTGGAACAAAATTTAATTTACAAACAAACTAGAGTTTAGTTAATTTTAAAAGGGAAAAATGGAGTGTCTATAAGTCATAATTAATGAATATGGGATTGATAAAGATATACTCCTGGTTTGAACGTTATACAAGTTTATAAACTTGGAGATATGTATGTTTCATGGCTTAAAAATAATAAAGTCAATAAGTTTCGAAATAAAATGTAGAATAAATATTGAATATATTATATGTTGTATTTTAAGGTCAAACTTGATTTTAATAGTTCAAATAATTGGGTAATAAATAATAAATGAACATCTACAAATTATGTATTTACTTTGAATTATTAACTTGCTTCAGGAAGTAGCTGTGAGCCAGGAAACAACCCCAAAGCCCGAGGGTAGTTATTTAAATATTTGGTGAGTGTTGCCGAACTATGTGCTTAACTGTTTATGTGACTTAAATGAAATTATGTGATAAATATACTTATTATGAATATTGCTAGCGATTCCTTGTGATATGTAATCAATTGTCCATCGCCTTCTAAATCGGGGCGTACTTTATCGCACTCGGTTTAGTTAAGATTGAGAGTTAAAAATTGATCAAATGTTATTATATGTGAGCATAAATGTAAGCCGTATGTGTGCTTTACCGCATCGGCTGAACTGGGCCTAGAACCCTTTGTTCAACGGACTATTCGAGCCGGCAAAGAAGGTTTGGTCGGATAGGACGGAAGCTCTGGGTAAACGTTTCGGTATACTCGAGTATTACCTTGAAATTGGTAGATTATTGAACTGATCGTTGACTGTAGGGTATTGTTTATTGTTTTGGAGGATATAAGGGGATGAATTGGTGGTGTGTACAATGACATTGACATGAATGTCTCATGGCACTGAAGTGAATGTACGACAATATTGAAATGACTCCCAGAAAGAGTTTGTATCCTTTGGAAAGTGATTGTACAGTGAAATGTGCACTACTTGCTTAATTGTATGGATTTAAATGTATATTAAATGTTGCTTGCTCGGCAAACCTCACTGAGCTCCACCTCAACCTTTTCGTTTTGTTTTCTTTACAAGAGTTGGTGGTCGGGGATTGAACGAGGGATCTTAAAAAGTTAGCGTGAAGACTTTTGTGTTTGTGTATCTCTTTAGTATCATATTACGGATGAAGTTTTTGTATTGAACTAGCTATTGTAAGACTTGAATGGGTGGTTTTTGTTTTTATCCAACTGTTATCTCTGAAGTTAATGTAAAAATTGGTAGGATTATCCAACTGTTATCTCTGAAGTTAATGTGATATTAGTGAGCCCTGACATGAGTCATGCAGGCGATCCGCTAACTTTTAGGGTACGCCCTAAAAGGAGGTGGGGAAGTCACAATGTGTACGAAGAATTTTTTTTAAATTCATGTATATATCTATTTAAGTTCACCTAAACAGACTAATTGTAGTTGTACATATACTACTTGATAGATATGTACACAGGCTTAAATCTAACAATTTTGTTACAAATCCATATATATATATATATATATATATTTGATTTCACCATGTGAATCTAATTCAATATTTATGACCTTTTCTCTTTTGATAATAATTCATTTATTGAGTTGTGTAATAATGTCATCTAATTAATTGGTCCTAATTCGAAATTTATAGTCATGCTAACAAATTGCAGGTTAAATTTAAAATTTCTACTCGCCACCTTTAAGATCAACATTTGAAATTCTTGCCTTATGATTGTCTTAAAATTTGAAAGTATCAATCACTTACTTCTTTTTGTCATACTTTTTCTTTGTTTATTTTTCTGTCCAAATTTAATTCGATATAAATACTTGATAATGTTTAAGATTAAATGTCTTCTTTATTTTCAATTTTCGAGTAAAAGGAAATGAACATGAGTGAAAAACTAACAATTTTTTCAAATTCCTGTATATATATATTTAATTTCACCTGAATAGTATGTTCAGACGAAATCAAATAGAAATATATTACATGATATTCATATTATTCAGGTGAAATCAAATATATATATATACATGAGTTTTTAAAGAAAAGTTATTCGTACACATGATCAATGAGAGATGAAAAAAATTCGTTTTGTAAAATGTGAGGGACGAAAAAATTCATTTTGTGAAATATGAGGGACTATGGATCAGATTATGTAAATTTTAATTTGACAATTTTGTCCTTAAAATATAATCATGTGTAAGGCATGCGGTGGATTTCGATTAAAAATTAGTCGGAAACCTATGTATAGACCAAATTTAACCAATGTAAATTTATAAGGGATGTAAAAGTATACTTTTAAAAGTGAGAGACAAAAAAAATTATTTTCCAAAATGTGAGGGACATTTTGAACAATTTTCCCTTCTTTTAATAATGCTACTGTTTTGATGTTATAGCTTTTGTATCAAATTGGATCAGAGAAATTGAAGAGAGGAAAAAAAATTAAAAGCAAAAGTTAAAGTCCCAAACCTACTATCAAACCTTAGTAATTCAAACACCCTATAGATTTTGATAAAAATTCATTCCCCTCACCAACTTATCATTATTATTCGTGTAAATTACATATAACCTTCTTGTAGTTTTGTACATTGTTACATAGCCTTTTCTAAGGTTTTAAATAGTTATATAATTTTCTTGTGATTTTATATAAAGTGAAAAATGGATGAAATGTACAACCAGTTATGGCAATTTTTGAACCAAACAGCTCTAAGAATGCATGTAATAGAATTACAATATCACTTTTCCCCCTTATAATTTGCATGAATATCCATTTTACCTTTTTTTGATTTTTTTTATTTATCTACTTAATCCTTCTATGTTTTAATATGAGATGGTTAGACCACCGTTTTACTCAGTGCATAACTGAGGGCAATACTGGCATTTCAACTAACGACATATTTTCTATCAAATTTCCAATGTACATGAAGGTAAAGTAGATATTTTAAAACGTCAGAGGAGTTATGTAGCAATGAGTGAAACCATATAGAGGTTATGTGTAATTTGCCTTATTATTCTATATACGAATGAATATTTGGAATATTTTATCAAAGTTGTTAAGGGTGCAAAATGAAAAGATACAGCAAATCCATATCAACAGTCTCTTCCATTCTTCAATACCGGTTACATGAATAATGTAAAAAACATTCTCCACTAATTAACATTATACGTCCCACTAAAATACTGATGTTGGCTCCATGGGTCTTTAGGATTGGATTGGAGGATGATTCATTTGCAGGCAACATATTCAAACATGAATATGTAGAGACCCTGGTGGAGGAAGTGCTGGGGAAATTTCTGGTGGTGCTGATCAATCTGAGCCACATCCTTTTGTGCAATAGCAAATGTTGGCCTTGCACCTCCGAGTATTGAATTTGATTTGCACTGTCTTGCAAAATTTCTCAAAACATTTGAAGGGTGAAATATACCTTACGACCTTACATTCAATTGCTTCAGAATGCATTGCGAGTTCTTCTGCGGTTTCAAAGATAAGAACATAATATTTAGTTTCCATTCAAGAAGATTTAAAATCTAATTTTTTACAAAGTTTCATTGTCTTATCGTGAAACCAAAAGGATGCACAAATAATTTAGTCATAACAATTATTAATGGAATGGCAGAGGAAAAAGAAGTAAAAGATTTATGATCAAATGTAAAGCATCTATGATTAAAAAAAAGATTCTTGATAGTTGATAGTAACTTAAATCACATGGGAACGAATTCCTTGAGCATGATAAGCATGGTAAAAAAGATTCCCCAAAGAGGACCCCAAAATGAGTGAAGACTTTCAAAGTTTAATTAACTAATGAATCACTAGCAAGTATACAAGCACAAAAAATAGAAAGGAACATTAGAAGAATAGAGAGAAGAAGAACTGACAAGCTAAAAGGGAAAATAGCATCAAAATAAATGAACTCTACCCCATGATATGCATTCTTGAGAATGGTAAAGTCGCTAATCAATGCCTTACTTATAGCGATCTTACACAACGTTCAAAATTGTGCAAAGGTTTAGAGATGGAGACAAGACCATTTTTATGTGGGGGAAAAAAGTCCCAATGACCCTACAACTTTTTGCCAGGTAAAGTTTTAGTCCTCTAACCATTAAAAGTAAAGTTTTGGCCCTTGATCTAATAAAAGAGCATATTCATGGTCCTTCTTTCAAACCAAACAGTTAAGATTGATAGGAAGCATCATCATGTGAGACGCATGTTCGAATATGAAGGGCAGTATAGTCTGTACAGGAGTGTTTACCGAGGAAAAAGTCAGCTTCTTCCCTTGCCTTAAATCTCTAGATATATTAGGGTAAGAAAAATCTCCATTGTTGTTAAAGCCAAAGCTCAAAATACAAAGACTGAATAGTTCCCCTCTCCTCGTGTATAGATGGGACAAAGAGACTAGAGTGATAATTTCATGGATCTCAAGGAATCCTGACCAAAGGTTTGCTATGTGTGCGGAAGGTTGCTGCGAATATTGGGCATGGATCGATAGAGAGATGTGCCGTCAGTCGACAAAGATTATACTTGACCTTTTTCGAAGGATTAATGCAGCTGAAAATGACAAAGACGAATACGGAGAAATAGCAAGAAGAAATAAAAGGAATGTAGCAAAATTGAAGGAAAAATTTAAAGAATTGGAGAAAAAAATCTGCTGCAAGAAATGGGTCAATAAGTTACTGCAGAAATTGGTTTTTTTAACATGGATGCTGACTTTTTTAATTTTGGTGAGTTGGGGCAAAAAAAAGGAAACCTTGCTAGTTTTCGACATATAGAGGGTTGCTTGCGAAGAATATGGACCAAGTTGAAGTTTCCGTGGGAAGAAGATGATCCAAATTGTTCTTTGTTATGTAAATTTCGACTTATAACTATATAATGTATCCACAATGCTTGTAATGAAATCTGTGTTTTTGTTGCCTCAATGAAATATATGGTTGCTTCTTCTTATTAAATGAAAGTGTTGTAGTTTATTTACTCAACTCAATGAATTGTTTTGTATTATGGCTAGAAAAAAGTCATAAAAATAGTGCAATAAGAAGGAGCAATCACTTTAAACCATCATCAATCATCCAAATATGTTCTCAATGCACTCCGTTTGATGATTGAATCAAGCCTACAAAACATGAAGTTTTTACCATAAAAATCCATAGAAATGCAATTTTTGCCACTTAAACCACAACATATGCATTTTGACTAGAATCATAGTTAATTAGTTATAAAACTAAATAAAACACACCAAAACTAACTAATAAAACACATTTAAAACACATAAAATATCTAATTATTATGCAGATAAAGTCATGTTGTATCATATTAACCACTTTAGTAGCACATTTATGAGTATCAAAAGCTAGCTACAATGCAAAGCAGAATTAGCAAGTTACCAACAAGGAACTACTGGACACAAAAAGGAACTACTAGACACAAAAACATATTCTTGTATGGCCATGAATAGTCCCCATCAGTTTACACAACATAAGTCAAAGAGAGTCAATTAAAAAATGTGGTCTAGATGAAGTATCAAGGCTAAGTTCCCCTTCCAATAGCTGTTCCTTTTCCTATTTTTCTTCCACCTTGCCTTCCTCTACCCCTACATCTTCCACTCTATCTCCCCCTCCAGTTGCCAACTGTGAATGGATGTTCTTTACCCAAATAAGCATAGTTAGTATTAATGGCTCCTTTTTCTGCATCGGTAAGAGGCTTTATAGTTGAGGCTTTTCTAGATAGTTTCTGTTGTGTATGAGATTGTTGTTGGCCTTCTTGTGGATATTGCTACCCAGCTTCATCATTAGTTTGTTGAGCTTGTTGCTACAAATTTTGAGTGAATTGCTCAGTTTGCTGCAAATTTTGAGGAGACTGGACTAGTTGGTGGTTCCTATGACACTGTCAATAGATATGTGCAAGTACATGACAAATGGAGCATAGTGAAAAAATGAACAGATATAATACACTTACTATAGTCTTCTTTTTTTCTATTGGTTGCTGTTTCTACTGGCTACTAGGTTGAGCCTCGGATAACCTGTTAGCATCTTGTTGGTTTTCTTCATTAAGAGGCTTCTTTTACATAGTTGTATTGTGGCCAACCTTACCACATTTTTTACAATGAATAACAATCCTCCCTCTCAATCTTCTACCATGATATTTACTCTTAGTCACATCCTTCATCTTGGCTTTTTTAGGCCTACCAAGTTGAGTAACTGAGATTGGCGGATTCAATACAGGCATGATGGATGGGGGCCAATGATCGTCACCACTAATTGGCTGCAAGATATTCCCATAAATCTTGACGAAGAGCCCTCTGCTATAACAACCATCTAAGTACTTGTGAGGATCCTCTTCTCGCAAAAGGATGGTAGCAATTGCATGACAGCATGGAATTCCACTAACCTCCCATAACCTGGAAGTACAATAATATTTTTGCATGTCTACTACAAATTGGGCTCTTCTTGGACCCTTAACTTGATAGCCATGCAATGCATTCCAAATTGGCATCCATTAAGTTGAATGTTTGACCCTATTCTCAACTATTTCAATAATAAAAGGTCCAATGGAGCCTTCGTATTTTTTCCATTGCAGCCCGTCTTCTTTGTATCCTATTCATAAGATACTCTCTTATATATCATTTCCAACATTGTAATGATAGGCTAGTCTCTTACATCTTTAATATGAGCATTAAAAGACTTGCATAAGTTGTTCACTATCATGTCACTCTTTATGTACGTTGGAAAATATGCCTTGCACCAATACTGAGGATGAGGAGCTTTCTTGATCCATTCATATGTATCCTTATTAAAAGTTTGAAGTTCCTTCATACCTTTGTTGTACAACTCCACTGTTGTACAGCATACTATATTCCATAACTTCTCTTTGAGAGCCAAATCAAGATGTTTTTTCTTGAAATTTTGGTACATATGTTGGACACAGTACCTGTCCTTACAAAACCCCAGAAGTTGTTATTAAACAATCTAAAGAGTACAATGCAAAAACCTTGATAAAAAAATATATGTATGAAAGCTTGACAAAGTACTTGTGCTTACAATTTGGCAGAACTTCAGCAAATGCCCTGTCTAGCCCCTGAAATGGAATAATGATAGGGTGTTAGTTTCACAAATTTAAAAGGAAAGCAACTTTGAAAGCTTAAGAAATTGTTAATATCCATACCTTTTGCTGATCTGATATAAAGGTATAGTGGTATTGGTTTTCGATTTCCAAGTTTTCACTTAGATATTTCAAAAACCAAACCCACTACTCAGTTGCTTCTCTCTCCCCAACTGCCCAAGCAATGGGCCACTATCCATTATTTGGGTCAACAACAGGTTAATAGCTGCCCTCTATAAATCTTTTTTAGATGGCAACCATCCAGGCTTATTATTGGCCTGCAACCATGCTTGAATCCTTTCTTCAATGGCCCAAAGTAGTAGTACAACCTCATGAATTTAGGATTACCCCCTGGTCCTCTAAATGGAGTAAACATTACTTCCATTGTATTTTCTTCATGCGTCTTCTTTTTCTCAGCACAATATTCCTAAATTTTCTTGTATTGTGCTTCAGTCAACTCCTGTATCACTTTGAAAGCCATTTTCCTCGCATTAGAAGCAACCCATCTAGGAATTGGTATTTCGTACTCCTTATTTCAGTTTACCTAATCTCCCGAGTTAGCATGCAAGTATTTGATCTAATTCTCTCCATTACCTATTCGAGAACCAATTGGCCTTCAAATTCTTATTTTTTTTCAAGCATGATTCCAGTTTTTATGCTTGTCATACATGGTTTTCACCACAAAATCTATTGTGTCAAGTACCTTTCAACTGATGCAAACACATATCATGGACATGGAGCTTTACACCTGGCTCTCACTCTCTTGAGTTCCTTCTTCTTTGTGTACACTGGCTTTCCTATCTTAATACCATATTCCTGGAAATCAACTTTGAATTGGGCTTTTGACGCAAATTTCAAACCCAATTTGAACCTGGTATCAATTCTAAATATTTTTCAAGAAAAATCTTTATACCTCCTAGCATACTGTTCAACTTCTTGATCTTCTTTTGATGAATAGAATCACTATTTAGATGATCTGGGATAGTATCTTTTGCCAATGCATTTGTTTCAGGTCCTCCTTCTTGGGTTTGCTGTTGCTATTATGTATCTCTTCTTCTCCTTACTTTTTTTTGTTTCTGCTGCACTTGATGCTGTTGTGGTGACTCTGGTGTTTCATCCTATTCAGTGGTAGCCTGCTGAGTTGAAGCTCTTCCTAGCTATGAAGGTCCTTCAGTTTACACCTCTTCTAATGTGATTGTATACTGGATTGGCTCAAATGTCAAATCATTAAGAAGAGCCTCATCTCTACAAAATTCTACATCAGCCCCAAATCTATCATAGTTATTTTCTGATCCAGAATCTTCATCATCTCCACCATGTTCTTTATCTTCAATAGGTTGCTGACAACTCCTTCCTTCTTGTTGTGTACCTATTTCACCATGTTGCTAGGTTAGATGCTTGTGCATCACTATTTTGTCCTCTACTTAAGTAATCTACATGCTATTGTTGGTTATTAGATGCTTGTGAATCACCACTTTGCCCTTCACTTGAACCACCTACTTGTTGTTGCTAATCTTTAAAAACTAGTGTATCACTATTTTGCCCACCAGTTGAGCCTCTTACATGCTGCTACAGCGTGTTAGTTGCTTGTGCATTACTACTCTGTCCACCACTTAAGCCATTATTATGTTGCTAGTTCTTGGATGCTCTTCTACTACCATTTTGTTCTGCACTTGAGTCCCTAATGAACAACCTCTTCTTAGGAACTAGATGAGAAGATGGTTCCCCTACTATACTACCATCCTCATCCAACTCTATAATCAAAACACCACTCTTCTTCTACTGTGCTAGTTTGACCACTAAGGGAGACTTGCAACTATTAATTTCTTCAACTGTTAAATGGTTACAGTAGACTTCCATTACCTTGTACTTATAAGCCCAAGCACAAAATTTGTTAACATATCATCAGTGCATTACATCCTTGTTTGGTTCAAGGTAGTAGTACATTATGGCAGCTCTTCCATGTCTTATTTTCTCTACCATTTGTTTAGTTCAATAGTTGACATTCTTTTGGCAACACAAACATCTATATAATCTACCTCTCCATTAGTATACCATACATACTATTCCCGCATAATTCTATCCCCATGATGCATTCAAATAGTAAATAATTCAATATCAAACTCTACAATGACAATTGAGATAAAACGGTCAATAACACAACAAAACAACACGTAAAGACTGACAAATGAAATATTAAATTAGTCAAATTTAGCCAAATAAAGACCTTAAAGAAATAAAGTTGTTACTTTTCAGTCATTAAAATACATCATTTTCAAAACAACTCCCTTTTTTCGACATTGTGAATTTACAACAAACAAGGTAGGACCATAATTTCGAATGCTAATTTCTACGGTAGAACCTACAGATTGGACCACCTAACCTCCCAATATCACCATTACCCAGATATATAAACAAATTTTATTTCCCTTCAATTGCGCATGCATATAAACAAATCTTAAACACAAATGGATTAGTAAACAAGATTTTGAATTACCATAAACGAGGTACGGATAAAAGTAGTCATCTCTTCTTAGTATTTGCTAGTGTTATTAAATCCGGCTCGACGCGACAGTTCAACCGGTCAACCCGGTGAACCAGTAACTGAGTTGGACTAGGTCTTAATTTGGACCGTTTAAGCAATTAGACTATTGACTTGTCAACGGGCCGGTGGTTCAACCTGTCAACCCGGTAAATTGGCTGGTTTTGTAAGGAACTTGGGCTATACGTTAGACCATTCAAGCAATTAGACCGCTGACTTGTCAATGGACCGGTGATTCAACCGTTCAACCCAATGAACTAGCTGATTTTGTAAGGGACCCGGGTTATATGTTATTGTGGAAAAAATTTTGTGAAGATGCTTAATTGAAGGTTTGAACATGGGACCCTTTGCGTAGAAGTAGAGTGCAATCACCACTGAACTAACAATCCATTTGTTAGTTGTTTTATTTTTCTTATTAAACCCGACCTGACGCAATAGTTCAACTGGTCAATCCAGTGAATTAGCAACTGAGTCGGACTAGGTCTTTAATTGGACCGTTCAAGCAATGAGATCGTTGACTTATCAACGGACCAGCGATTCAACTGATCAACCTTGTAAACTGGCTAATTTTATAAGAAACCCGAGCTATATGATGGACCATTCAAACAATTAGACCATTGACTTGTTAACGGACCGGTAATTCAATCGGTCAACCCGATGAACCGGCTGGTTTTCTAAGGAATCCGGGCTATATGTTGTGGGAAAAATTTTATGAAGATGCTTAATTGAAGGTTTGAATATGGGACCTTATGTGTAGAAGTAGAGTGCAATCAACACTAAACCAATCCATTTGTTATTTGTTTTGTTCTTCTTATATTATATATTATATTTTTATTCTTATTTTATTTCTCCAAAACAAAATTTATTTAGAATCTTTTAATAACATTTTATTATTCCCCAAACTCTATAAGTTATGAAATGGATTTAAAAAATAACATGTTACACAATTCATTTTAAAAGCAAATATCGTTTTTAATAAACTTTTGCACTTAAAATTCATAAATAAATTAGATATTACATGTAGATAAAATTTTATACTTGAAGTTTGGTAGATTAGTAATTAAATTTAGGGTTAATCTTTTCTACATACACTGTCAGCGTTGGATGAATGACAAATATGCAAAATTTGAATTTAAAATTCAATTTTTGCACATATGTTATAGATCCAACGGTGATAGTGTATACACTGTTAGTGTATATAAGATTTACTCGTAAATTAAAGTTGTTAATTCTTTAATTAATATAAGAATTAATGATTTTATAATAAATTAGACTAACTAAGCATTTATTATGACATAATTTATTATAGTTTCAACCATATCAAAAACTATGAGACATAATATTTAAAAATATTTAGTGACCCACCGATTAAATCAATAACCCATTGACCTATCTCTTTTGTCGGGTCAGGTTTAATAACTAAGGTATTTGCCACTCCATTTGCACCTTCATAGCCTCTCCCACGCCGGCGATTATCACTTTTGCTGCAACACCCCAATCAAGTTGTTTGATTTTTTCACACTAGGGTTTTGGAGCAAAAGGGATGGGAATTGTGCAATTAACCATGGTGAAAATGTTTTTACTATCTTGTTACTTGGTAAACACTCCTACACAAACTATAACACCCTTGAAATTCGGCCATACATCTCACGTTATGATGCTTCCCGTCAATCTTAACTGTTCGGTTTGACAGAAAGACCACGAATATGCTCTTTTATTAGATTGAGAGCCAAAACTTTATTTTTAATTGTTGGAGGGCTAAAATTTTACTTGGTAAAAAGTTAAAGGGTCATTGGGACTTTTTTCCCTTTTTATGTGCTCTACATACGTAACAAACATATTAATTATATACCAAAAAAAAAAAGTTTAATTTTACTATGGATTGTACTTGAAATTTCCATTACCGATATGTAAAAGACAAATATCTGATGCTAAGATTACTTTAGCTGTCACTAATCTTTGGATCTATCTAAAACAAGTTTCTTGTCTTTTTGTTCAATTGTTGAGAGTAATAGAAATTGGATGACTAGTTAAAACCGCAGTTATTAAACCTAACCTAACCATTTTTTTTTTTTCTAAATTTCGTGTCAAGATAGTTTTGCCTATTTATTTTTGCATAGTTTTTTTAATAGAAGATCTCAAGAAAGAAAAAAAAGAACTAGTAGTCAGAATCTTAGGGTTACATAATTAATATCCCTACTAAATGACCTGGGTCTTGGGGAATTTTCTTTGTAAAGGTTCACTTGGGTATTTTGATAAGTGGATTTTTGTGAAAGATTGGTAAATGGATTCAACTTTATGAAAGCGCTTTACGTTTAATAATTCCCACAATTATGTCTTTGTTAAGCCCAACATGAATGACATGACGGGTTAGGAAGATTTGTTTTCTGGATCATTGGGTTTGTTTGGATGGAAGTTTATTTGGATGATTTATTTGAAATAATTACTGTAATATTTTTTGTGATGTGATGTATATGAGATAAAAACGTAATTAAAAAGATAAAAAGGTGATTGAAATTTATGAAGCAAATTATTTTACTTGTTTCAGTCTCACTAATGGGTCCATTCACAAAGAGAATTTTGAATTAGAAATTGGTTGCATTGTTCAAGGTAGAAAGAGAAGAGGGAAAACGAATGATGAAATGCTTAAACCGGCCCTCAAATTTTAGCAAGTAAACGCTCTAAAAATTTACATGGAACTCCATTCCAGCCAGCCAATAGCTGATCATGCCTATGCCAATTTTTTTGACTATCAACGAAATGGATGTTCAATTACGCTAGTGAACTGACACACATTGCACAAACAAAATTAGTTGCTTCTTGAAATTTGATCAACATAGTCGTATCATAGAACCATTTCTGCATATTATCTTATAATTTATAAGTTGTTATAATAATTGCATTGAAGAAAAAATCATGATACGTTGTGTTAGGAGAGCAAGACTCCAATTAATGTGATTTGAAGTCTTCCAAAAACGGGTTGATTTCAGTTTGCGCCCTTTAAATATATCGAATTCTCATTTGGTTCTTAAACTTCAAATTAGAACACTTTAGTTCCTAAAGTATAAAACATTTTCTACCCTAATCTAGAAAGTATAAATCATGTCTCATTTTAGTCCCTAAGTATAAAATTTGTCACAACAAATTTATCTCATTGAAACATAAAATCTGTCTCACTTTCCTCAACTATTTCAATTTGGTTGAAAAATTCTATATTTTAGGAACTACGGTGTCCTATTTTAAAAATTTAGATACCAAAGCGAGAATTTGAATACAGTTGAAGCGTACAAAGTAGAGTTAACCCTTCAAATAATAAGGCTTACGTGTGCTGGGTGGGCAGTGTAAATGTACAATTTCATCTCTATAGCATAATGTAAAATGGATGCTTAATTACACCAGAAAACATTACTTTATATACATGATACAACCAAAAGTAAGTGCCTCTTGATTGATAAAGTCGCATGGTGGAACCACGTGTGCATAGTACTTAGGAGGGCAAGACTTAGAGGTAATGTGTTTTTCACTTCCAAAAAATGGCCTTATGTGCTGGGAGGTACAAATGTGCAACTTCACCCCTGTAACTTAGAAACACTTTTGCATATTATTATCAAATCTATATTATGTTACTGCAATTGCACCCAAGGAAAAGAAAAATCAAGATCTGTTCTGTTGGGAGAGCAAGTCTTCACGGCAATTTGGACTTTGGATCTTGCGACAAAAAGTCACTTACGTGTGCTTGCGCTGGGCTGGGGTGGGAGGGGTTTTGTGGTGGGGGGAGGTTTGCAAACAATTAAGATAATGTGAAAATTGCCTTGCGCACTCAGAAAGCAAAGCAGTCGAGGAAGTTAAATGTCACTGAAAATTTCCTTATTCCTGCGTTGCTAAAATTCAAGATTCTTCAAGGCACTCAAAATCAACAAGTACAGAACGGGAAAGTAGAGCATCATACCCCAATCAACATGCAAAGAAACAATGAAAAGAATAAGAAGGTCATGAGATCAGAAGTCATATCTATTGAAGTAAATGCGTGACGTGATTATCCTTGAAACTAGTCCTTAAACCCGTATAAATTTCTCAGATTAACATGCCTCCCACTTGTACCATTCGCCCAGAGTCATTTCAACTTAGTATTTCCGTTTGTACCACTCTCAATCTTCTATGTTATCAGAAAATTAATGGCCAAGTTTGCTGTTTTGGTTGGTATCTGCTATCTAGACACTAAGGGTTTACTCAAAGGCTGCTATAATGATGTCAAAATAATGCAAGAACTGTTGACATCTAGGCACGGGTTCAGCCCGAGAATCTGCAAATTCTCACCGATGAGCCTGGCTCCGCTTTGCTGCCCACTGGTGCGAACATAAAAAAAAAAAGCACTCTATCAGATGATTGAGAGAGCAAAGGGCGGTGACATTTTGTTGTTCTTTTTCAGGGGCCACGGAACATTTCAAGATTTTTGGGAAGGCTCAGACTCCAAAAGAGAGGAAGCAATTGTCCCCTGCGACTGCAATCTCATTTACAATGAGTTTAGAATATAATACCACCATGCCAAAGCCTACATTTCTGAGTTTCATATCAATTTTACACAAATATGCTCTTCAACTTCTCAGCAATTAAGAAGAAACAGATTGATTTGAGTTTGTAGTTCGTAATAATGAACTTATACATTATTACTTTTGAAATACAGGTGTGGACTTTCTTGATATGGTAAATCACATGCCAGAACGTGCTGATTTCGTTCTAGTGGCGGACTCCTGCAATAGTTGGGGGGGGATGGGTGCTAATTGATCAGTTGAAGGAGCAAGTTGGACCTGGCCTTCTTCCAGATGTTTGCTACTCCCCAAAGTCCAACGACACATCCCTCGTAGCCAAAGTAATGCCCATCACAGAAATTATGCAGCATTTGAAACCTTTGACGGGCTTACACAGCCCAGATGTGAGGGCACATTTGCTAAACGTCTTCGGAACTGATGCCAGCCTGAAGTTTTGAGTGCCAGCTGATGCTGAAGTGGTGAAGTCGTCCAACGTTGACGAAGGCATTCTTTTCAGTGGATGCCAGTTCAATGAAAACTCATATGATGATGGGAGCGGTCCTCGTCCTCATGGCAGGTTTAGTAGTGCACTTTCCGACTCCTTGAACGAGCAACCTGGTCTGATCACCAATCAGCAGCTGGTGGAGGCATGTAGAGCTAAATTATCATGGCAGCATCCATGTCTCTTCTGCTCTGACGACAATGTTAATGCACATTTCCTGCGCAGTGGCTGAATGCCTGAATCAAGGCGCCGCTAGCTACTTGGGAATCCCAACCGACCCATTGTTGGTCAATTGTGATGGTGAAACACTACTACAATCTTCTATAAACTATACTAAACTAATGTACCATAATATATATCACATAACACCGTGGGGGGAGCTGCGGATACGTCTGTAACCCTTAGTCACTTATTACCATAGAGCAACAATATGGAGAAGGGATTCTCCTTTATAATTTTTTACTAGTGTTGCCGTTAAGGATTCTACATCACATCTATACTTATTTGGGTATCTTCGTATATATGTGCAAATATTATAAGATCACCTTCAATATCATTGAAATTATCATGATTAAAGATGCATAATATGAGAGCCCGTAAAAACCCTAATATTTTTTTCCTAGGGTTATTTCCCCTTTAATTGCATAATTTTGCATTTTCTGGCTTAGAAATATTTTCTGAGAGGATTTTATGAGCAGTTATAGTTTTAAGAGGATTTTTCTAGCATTGGAGAATTTTTAGAAAATTAAGAGTAAATAGTGGACGTGGGACCCACTAGTGCGAAAAGTTCGGAAAAAGTCGGCCAATAAGGTTAAGTTTCGAATACTGTGTATAATTATCGGGTGTTAAGAGATAAGTGGAGTGTGTGGAGTGATTGATGTGAGAGAGAAAAGAATGATAAGATTGCATTTAATAGGGTGACACATGTCACTTTCTTATTGGATACCTTTTATGAATCACTATTCACCTTTTGACATTTTTTTGACCTTTTGACCCAAAGGTTAAATATCTCAAAATTCATTAAAATTTCTTCATTTTTCTCTCCACCATAGCCGGCCCTCTCAAGCTTCAAGGAAGACAAAACTCTTCAACATTCAAGCTTCTAACAAGACCAAATCCACCAACTCAAGTGATTAACTTAGTTTTTGCTCCATAAAATCTCACCTTTTAGTGATAGTGAGAGCTTTGGTGAACTTTGTTTGAAAGACTAAGGTGCTCCACATCCCTCTCTCTCTTGGTTCTTGGTAAGTGAAGCTTGAAACACCCTACTATCTCTAATGATGCTTATTTTGTGCTTAATGGAGGCATGAGAGGAGTAATATGTGATTTGTTTCTTGATTTGGCTTGTTATGGTGAAGTTTTTATTTTATTGAGAATTTTTCTGGTTTAATATGATCTTGATGTTGGGGGCTTGTATGATGAATTGTAATGGTTGATAATGACTCTATGAGGTGTATTGGATAGGAAAATGCAACTAATTTTGGATTTGGTGTGGAATTGAAAAGTTAGGGTTCTTAATTCCCCAATTCTGTCCGGTTTTTGATCACTGGGTTAGAGGCCGAATTTGACTTTGCTCAAAACATGAAAGTTGTAGGTATTGATGTGATGGAGATGCCTGTAAAATTTCAGGGCATTTGGATTAGTGTGGAGTGAGTTATGACGAAATTACTGTAGCTGTTCTGCTTTGGACAGAATGCGAAAACTGCGATAGTGATTGGCCATTTTGACTGGTTTTGGTTTGGATTTTGAAGTTGATGTCTTCTGATGAAATGTAGCTGAATGTCTTAGCTAACGTATGCCTTTGGAATTTCGGCATTTGGACTTGTATGGACTGAGATATACCGATTACAGGTTTCTGCGTTTTGCAAACCTGTTTTGGGAATTCTGGTATAGTATTTCGTATTTTCGACCTAGTTAAGCTAGGAACTGGATTGAGTGACCTTCTACATTGTTGTAGCCCTGTTCCATAGCTTCGAAACGGTGGGTCTTACACCCCCAATCGATATTCGTAGTGAGAGTTGTGTCATTACCGCATAATAAGTGTAAAACAGTTTTTCCTAATCGGGGCCAAGACTATTGCTAATTTTAATTTCTGGTTTGCTATCGTGTTCATTTATGCATATGAAACCCTATTGGGGTTGTGTTTAGCATTGTTTGGTGACTCGTTCTCGAGTCTCATTGTATGTGTTACATGTTCTAGGGCTTGAAGGTAGTGCTCGACGGCTTGGTGATCGTGGTACATGAAAAACCACTTACTTGCTTGGTGAGTATACCACTCACTAAATTGTTACTATGTGGCTTTGTTAAATGTTATGTGATGCCTTGATGGCTTACTTGCATATTGGAATTGATTAAGGTGAGGGTGTACTTGACCGCCCTCACCTCTTTTGATATTGTCATTGATTGGCTACCGTTTTATTGCATTACTGAACTTGATATATTGGTTGGTGAATTCCATTTCATGGAAACTGAATTGATGTCGTTTGGACGATGTCCAACGGCCTTACTGCATTACTGAGCTCAACCCCGTTTGGTAGTCAATTGGATCGAGCCGGCGAGGGCTTGGTCGTGAACATTGAATTGCCACGGGGACTGTATTGGGGAACCTTGTGGTAATGAGACCCTTGGTTCCGGTAAACTCGAGTATTACCAAAAGCTACTGAAATGGAGTGCGGGCCCGGTTGGGGTATGTTGGGTGGAAGGAATGGAAGTAAAGAGTTGTCTACGGTTTGGTATTTTAACATTGACGGAGAGTCAATGAGGTTGGTTCAAGATTGCAAGCGTGGAAATGGGCTCTTGAGAGCCGACCGTATCCTTTTACCGGTTTGCTTCATTGCTTATTTGTGCACTTTAAATGAAGGTTCATTCTTATATGACTTTGATTGCTTATTGGGTAGTATACCACTGGGCTTTGGCTCATTCCATGTTATTTGTTTTCCTTACAGGGATATAATTGCTTTTGAAAATGGACTGGATAGTCAATTGCCATACTGAGCTTGTAAATGTCTTTTGTATAGCTCTTGAAGTGAAACCCTAATGTATAACGGGTTCATTTCCTTTTGATAGGCAAATCGAATGTGTACTCCTTAATGGATAGTTTTGGCATGCCATTATGGTTGTAAATGTTATTTTCCGTTGTACATATATGCTTGGCTATGGTTTAGATAAATTTCGGCTTCGGTTTTCGTTTTATTTTATTTTATTTTATTTTGTGTTTTGACTTGTTTGCGCGCGATGTTATGTTCCGGAACGTTTTAGATTGACGTAAACCGTACCGTTAGTCCTGGCGAGAGCTGGGCAGGCAGTCCGCTAACCCCTTTGGTTCGCCTTAGGGGAAGGTGGGGCTGTCACAGGTGGTATCAGAGCCTAGGTTTGAATTAGTCTGGGTGTAATAGAAGTGCTCGATTTGAGGATTTTATTGTTTATGCCTATTAAGTGTAATCATGTTATTTCTTCCTTTGCTATAGGATGGATGCGAGTGGTGATCCGAGTGACCGTCCGGCAGGAGATCGTCCTCGTAGTCCGCTGCCGCCAATTAAGTATCAACTTAGGCAGAAGGGGGCCGTGGTGCGTTGGAGCCCGGCCAGCCGTGTTCGACAGTGCAAGTGTCGTAGCAACTACGCCTATCCAAACACTCTAGTGTTGGCGGTGGCAAAGGAACGTGAGGAGTTTGCTAAGGATAATACTAAGCTTGAAGCTGTGGTTGCTGCGTTGGAAGCTGAGGTGACTCAGGCTAGGGCAACCAATGAGAAGCAAGCCGCACGTATCATGGAGCTAGAGTACGACGTGAATGAGGCGGAGGACCGAGTTAATGACCTATGTGATCAACTAAGGGATGGTCGCGAGCGTGAGGTTAAGCGCGCTCGCAAGGTCAGGGGTCGTGCGGAGGCGATCCTTAACTTGTGCGACGACGGACTCGAGGAGTCTAGTGATGAGGCCTCGTGCGCTGGGGCCGTGGCTAGGGAGGAGCCTACCCCGTCGCCTGGGTCCCAGACCCCAGCGACTGATTAGGCCTTGATCTTAGGGCACTTTTGGATAGTGGTGGTTTTTGAATGTACATAGGGATAGGGATAGAGCTTTAGCTAACCGTTTTGGATGTAGAGTTAGCTACGTGTAAATCTCTTTTGATAGGCCTATCCTCAGGTGGATCTTTTGTGTACGTGCGTGCTTTGGCCGTACCTGACTGACTGCTTGTATATATGTGTTTGGCATGTATATATGTGTTTGGCATGTATGCTTGGACTGTATAAATGTGTTTTTGTGAAAAACTTAAGTGTTACTTATATGCTTTGTTATTGCTTTGGTTTAGTACTTTTGCCTAGACCAAGTATACCTAATGGAAGGAACACGGAGAGGAACACGGAGAGGACGGGGACGTGGGCGTGGTAGGCAACCCACACCGGTTAGGGAAACTGGGGAAGCTTCTACTGGCCCAATTCCTGAACCCCAAATAGACCCCAATGCTCAAATAGCTGCCGCTATGCAGCAAATGACAAACCTACTCGCACAAGTAGTGCAACAACAGGGCCAAAACCCAAACCCTAACCCTGGAAACCCCGGAAACCCTGGCCATCATATTGAGAGCGAAGATAGAGCACTAGAACGTTTCCAAAAGTTTTCCCCGCCAAAGTTTATTGGGGGACCCGACCCTGATGTTGCTGAGAAATGGCTGGAGAAGATGGTAGACATATTCGCGGCCTTACACTATCCGGACGAACGGCAGGTGACTTTTGCCGTGTTCCAACTCGAGGGGGCTGCCCGTTCCTGGTGGAACGTAATTAGGCAGAAATGGGAGCAGGAGCAGACACAGAGGACTTGGGTGAACTTCATCCGAGAATTTAATGCTAAGTTTTTCCCTCCTCTAGTCCAGGAAAGGAAGGAGGACGAGTTCATCCGGCTCCGGCAAGGGGCTCAGACTGTGGCGGAGTACGAGAGCCAGTTTACCCGCCTGTCCAAATTCGCGCCTGAACTAATTATGACCGAACAACGACGCGTGAGGCGCTTTATTCAGGGCTTGAACGTGGAGATCCAGAAAGATCTCGCAGCGGCTCAAATCACTACTTTTAGCGAGGCAATGGAAAAAGCCCAACGGGTCGAGAGTGCACGGCTTCAGGTCCGAAACTTCCAGGCTAAGAAGCGTGGTTTTTCTGGGAGTACATCTGGGCAAGGTGAGAAGAGCACTCCCTCCAAGTTTGGACGAGGAACTGGGGGTGGACGACAATCTGGAACAGGCAGAGGGACTCCGTTCAGGGGCGGCCAAGTTGGGCGAGGACAGAGGGGGAACACCCAGAGTGGCTCGGCATCGGCACCTCGTGGTCCCTGTGGGCACTGTGGAAAGACAAACCACACCGAGGACAATTGCTGGAGGAAACTGGGGAAATGTCTGCGGTGTGGAAGTGCGGACCATCAGCTGGCTACATGTCCGGTCCTGAAACAAGATGGAAAGGGGAGTCAGCTACCGCCGAGGACTAACACTGGACCAGCCAAGGGAGACGGATCCAAACCTAAGGTGCCAGCTAGGGTTTATTCCTTAGAGCCCCATCAGGTCCCAGATTCTTCCGAGGTGGTGGAAGGTACGATCCCTATTTTCCACCGCTTTGCCAAAGTTTTAATTGATCCCGGTGCCACTCATTCGTTTGTTAACCCTGATTTCATGTGTGGCATCGATATAAAACCTGCTAGCTTACCATATGACTTAGAGGTTAGTACACCTACGGGGAATCAACGTTTGGTGACTAGTATGGTCTATAGGGATTGCGACGTATGGGTAGGTGAAAGGAGGTTTTTAGGGGACTTGATTAGCTTATCCATTAAGGGGTACGATGTGATTTTGGGTATGGACTGGTTAGCCAAATATAACGCCCAACTGGATTGTAAAACGAAAATAGTTGAATTTCGCATTCCTGGCGAGGCAACCTTAAGGTTAGATATAAGGGGTAGGTTAGCCTCATCTGCTCTCATTTCGGGCATTCGAGCTAGGAAATTGATAAGTAGAGGGGCACAAGGATTTTTGGCCTTCTTAATTAATACCCCTACGGATAAGTTAAAGGTAGAAGATGTAGCCATAGTGAGGGACTTTTCGGATGTTTTCCCTGATGAGTTAGTGGCTTTACCTCCGGAAAGAGAGATAGAATTCCGAATAGATCTTTTACCTGGAACTGCACCTATCTCAAAAACCCCTTACCGAATGGCGCCTGCAGAACTTAAGGAGCTTAAGTTGCAACTGCAAGACCTTTTGGAGCGGGGATTCATTCACGAGAGTGAGTCTCCTTGGGGAGCTCCGGTCCTATTTGTGAAGAAAAAGGACGGAACGTTGAGGATGTGTATTGATTATAGGGGGTTGAACAACGTGACCATCAAGAATAAGTATCCACTGCCTCACATAGACGAGTTGTTTGACCAGCTGCAAGGAGCAGTGGTCTTCTCGAAGTTGGACCTCCGACAGGGGTACTACCAGTTGTTGATTAGGAAGGAGGACATTCCGAAGACTGCTTTCAACTCGAGATACGGGCATTACGAGTTTGCCGTTATGCCCTTTGGATTGACTAATGCTCCCGCCGCCTTCATGGACCTAATGCATAGGGTTTTCAAACCCTATCTAGACCGCTTTGTCGTTGTGTTCATTGATGACATTTTGGTCTACTCTAAGTCACGCGAGGAGCATGAGAAGCATTTGAGAATGGTATTGCAGACATTGAGGGAACATCAGCTGTATGCCAAGTTTAGTAAATGCGAGTTCTGGTTGGAGAGAGTAGCGTTTCTAGGGCACGTGATCTCCCACGAAGGTATTTCGGTGGATCCGGCGAAGGTTGAGGCCGTGACAAATTGGAAAAGGCCAGAAACTCCCACGGAGATTCGCAGCTTTCTAGGGCTAGCTGGGTACTACCGACGGTTTATTAAAGATTTTTCCAAACTGGCAGGACCTTTAACTGACTTGACAAAGAAGCATGGCCAGTTTATCTGGAACGGCCGATGCGAAACAAGTTTTCAAGAATTAAAGAAAAGATTGACCATGGCTCCAGTACTGGTCTTGCCCAATGGAATGGACGGGTTTGTAGTATATGCGGATGCGTCGCGAGAAGGACTGGGATGCGTTTTGATGCAGAACCGGAATGTGATTGCTTTCGCCTCTAGAAAATTGAAGCTTCACGAGCAGAACTACCCGACTCATGATCTAGAATTAGCCGCAGTGGTGTTTGCTCTGAAAAAGTGGAGGCATTACCTATACGGGGTGACCTTCGAAGTGTTTTCGGATCACAAAAGTCTTAGATACCTTTTCTCCCAGAAGGAATTAAACATGAGGCAACGAAGGTGGATGGAATTTCTGGAAGATTACGACTGTACGATCAATTACCATCCGGAAAAGGCAAATGTGGTAGCAGATGCCTTGAGTCGTAAGGTGCAAGTAGCAGGGCTAATGATTAAGGAGTGGGGTTTGCTAGAATCCGTGTGCGAGTGGAAACCCTGTCTAGGGAGCCATAAGGTGATATTTGGCAATGTTAAGGTTACCTCCACTCTACTGGAACGTATTAAAGAGGCACAAAAAGAAGATTTGATGGTACAGAAATGGAAAGAGAAAGTGGATAAGGGAGAAACTACGGACTTCAATTTGAGTCCTGAGGGTATTTTAAAGTATCGAAACCGAGTGGTGGTACCAAAGGATGAGGCATTGAAAGCAGAAATTCTGGAGGAAGCTCATAGGTCTAAGTATACAATCCATCCGGGTAGCAGTAAGATGTATCAGGACCTGAAAGGGACCTATTGGTGGGATAATATGAAGAGGGAAATAGCTCAATACGTGCAGAAATGTCTTATTTGCCAGCAAGTGAAGGCAGAGCATCAAAAACCATCGGGTCTGTTACAACCCTTGGAGATACCCGAGTGGAAGTGGGAAAACATCACCATGGACTTCGTTTCCGGTTTACCGAGGACACAAAGAGGACACGATGCCGTTTGGGTGATCGTTGATCGATTAACCAAGTCGGCCCATTTCTTGCCGGTGAACATGAAGTACTCAATGGACAAATTGGCTCGACTGTACGTGGATGAGGTTGTAAGACTACACGGTGTTCCTGTGAGCATCGTCTCTGATCGGGATCCACGATTTGTGTCTCGGTTTTGGCAGAAGTTTCAAGAAACCCTGGGGACGAAACTCAATTTGAGCACTACCTACCACCCGCAGACGGATGGCCAGTCAGAACGGACAATTCAGACGCTCGAGGACATGTTACGAACGTGCATTCTGGACTTTGGAGGCAATTGGGGTCAGCACATGACCTTAGTCGAATTTGCATATAACAATAGCTTCCATTCGTCGATACAAATGGCTCCGTATGAAGCCTTATACGGACGCAAATGCCGCTCGCCGATTTACTGGGATGAAGTTGGTGAGAAGAAGGCACTAGACCCGGCAACCATTCCATGGATAGAAGAGGCTCAAGAGAAGGTCAAATTGATAAGGCAACGAATCCAAACCGCTCAAAGTCGCCAAAAGAGCTACGCGGATAATCGAAGAAAAGACTTGGAGTTTGAAGTTGGAGACCACGTATTTCTTAAGATCACACCTTTACGAAGTCTCACAGCAGGTAAAGGAAAGAAACTTCAACCGCGGTACGTCGGACCCTACAAGATCCTGCAGAGGGTTGGAGCGGTCGCGTATCGATTGGAACTACCGTCTAGTCTATCTCGAATCCACGATGTCTTTCACGTCTCGATGCTAAAGAAGTATCATCCAGACCCATCTCATGTGTTGCAACTTGGAGTTTGAAGTTGGAGACCACGTATTTCTTAAGATCACACCTTTACGAAGTCTCACAGCAGGTAAAGGAAAGAAACTTCAACCGCGGTACGTCGGACCCTACAAGATCCTGCAGAGGGTTGGAGCGGTCGCGTATCGATTGGAACTACCGTCTAGTCTATCTCGAATCCACGATGTCTTTCACGTCTCGATGCTAAAGAAGTATCATCCAGACCCATCTCATGTGTTGCAACCGGAGGATATCGAAGTAGATGAATCACTGGCCTATGAAGAGAAACCGGTTCAAGTACTTGATCGAAAAGTCAAAGAGCTCAGAAACAAGAAGATTCCACTAGTGAAAGTACTATGGAGAAACCACGGAGTGGAGGAAGCTACTTGGGAAATGGAAGAGGAAATG